>NW_015150674.1:460400-521433 GCF_000732505.1 Cyprinodon variegatus | reverse complement strand
CCATCAGAGCGGGTTCACACATAATTTAATTCTGACTCACAGCACTCTGCATAATTTCCCCGATCACTCATCTTGTTGTAAAAAAACAAAAAAAAAACAAATAAGACAGGCTCCTATAAACAAAATCAAGCATCCAAATGGTGCTTCTGTGTGTTACTGTTTGCAGTACTTTGGGATCGAATCAAGATATAATAGTTTAGTCAAAACCTCTTTAGGAGGATGATCTACAGCTAAACAAAGAAGTCGAGAGACAATGGGAGTAAAGAGGCATCAGATAGCTCTATAAATGGAGTAGAAAAGATAATCCACCTGTAAATGACTGAATCTGAAGTGTATTAGTTTCATGGTACCTAGTTTTCTGCAGTAACTTCAAACATATTTACATCCCCTTAACGTTTTCCAAAACTTTCAGATTTTATTAATTAAAATTATCAGCAGTGAATAACCTACAGAACTCTACAGTCCAAAAACTCTGGAATATTTGATGGAGAAGCAAGTAAAGCAAGCTGAAGGAGGGCCCATCTTGTGGATCTGTTTTTCCTTTCATCTAATCAATACAAAGAATAATAAATTAAGACATACTCTAACATTAACTTTTGAATTATAGTGAACGATTGATTACAAAATTTGATAATGGGACAATGGTTGACTTGGTTTTAATATTTGATATTTTATCCATTTATTTTTTTGTATGTATATCATAAACCTGTAATTTACTGAAACATAATATTTTGAAATAATCTATGTTTCTTTACTATTTTTATTCTCACAGAAAAAGATCTTTAAGCTATAGCCATTGTTAAGACCAAATGTGGCTTTTTGAGTCACCAGTCACTAAGGTCACACCTTGCCCATTTAGACAGTGTATGTCCAACGTCCCAGAATCTTCTAAAAGGCTGGCATTCGCTGAGCTTTCTATGTATTTTTTCAATTTTGGGCGTATACATAGCATATTCATAACGAGTCCAGAACTTATGTCCATCGACAGCCTAACTTAACAGTATAACATAACACACGGCAGCATCAGTTAAAGCTGCCCCCTCTCAGCAGCAGCGCTGCTCCTGAGGGGGGCAGCGATGCACCCGGTCTGCATAAAAAGATGTCTTTGATCATGGTGTTAACCTCGCCTCTATTTACCATCCGCCAAAAAAAGGAACATATAAAAAGGAAAAAAAAAACAAAGAAGGTTTGAAGTTGGTGCAGATTCTGAGTCATGTCTGCTAGGAAGATTGTTGGTCGTGGCCTTGGGCGTGAATGCATGGAGGACCCATCACACTCACCTTCTTACTCACCCCATGATGGGGATGAAGTCTGGATGAGAACTGACAGTGTCCTCCTGTGAACCCCCTTTCACACCTAAAAACGCTGCCAATACGCCATTATACAGTAGCTATAAGTTAGAAACACATTCAGCAATTGTCTGGAACACGTCAAATAATAAATTAATAAAATAGAAAATAAGTTCTTGATAAGTTACACAAAGGTTATGCACAAGTTACTCATAGATTTTGGATAAGCTAGATGCCACGGCTTATGAGTAACTTACAATTAACGTATGTCAACGATCACGAATGGCATACGCTGGCATACGTCGAGGTACTTGATGTACTATGCTTGTATGCGTGTTTCAGCACGCTTCAGTGTGCTCATAACTTATACAAAACCTACCCATAACATATCCAAAGTAAGGCAGCCTTTTTGCCAGATTTTCCATAGGCATACGCTGTCTAAATCGTCAAGGTGTGACAGGGGCTTCAGCTCCAATAAAGGGGGTTCCATTGTTCCTCTAATGCTGATGCTTTTTAACACTTCACATGAAATACAGCGTGCCATACTTGCATATCAAACATCTCACCATGCACAGTCACCTGCATCCCTACCCTTGTGCCAGTTCTCTATCTCAATCAGTGGAATAGTGGGAAAAAAATTTAAACATAAGCAACTGTGAGCCTGAAGCCAAGTGCATCATATTTTAGACACCAATGTGGCTTGTTTACAAACATTGAAACTGTAGTATATAAGAGTGACAACCATTAGGGGTGCTGATGAGAACAAAGGATGGAAAATACCAGATCTTCAGATGTAATGTAGAGTTGTCTCATTAAAATGTAATAAATCTGTGTTTAGAAAGTGAGTTTTCCCACCTGGGACACTTGCAGTTGACCCAATCATGAACAGCTCCCAAAGGCGACGCCCCCTTCCCTGTGAGAGATGCCGCTTTTGGTAGAGTAACTGGTAACTCCTCCTCTGGGACGGCAACAGCACCACAGGATTCACAATGCACCACTGGGATGGGTGTTCCCCAGTAACGCTGTCTGGATATCAGCCAGTCCCTGAGCTTAGAGCTGGTGAGATGGCCTCCAACCCCCAGCTCTCTGGCCTTCTGGGTGATGGAGTGAAACGCCTGCTCCCTGGTGAGGTCTGAGAACTACACGCAGATCACAACAACAGAAATGTTATTGTTGTAAATACTATAGTAAGATGAACTAAAGCAGGGATGGGAAACTCCAGTCCTCAAGAGTTGGTGTCCTGACAATTTTAGAAATATCCCTGCTCCGACACTCTTGAATCAAACGATCCAATGATCGCCAGGTCTCAGAAAACTGAGGATGTAATCAGACTTAGGGGTATATTCCCAAGGTCAGGGTATAACCCTGCAAAATTCGAACATTCCTTGTGACTTGATCCTCATCATCTTTTCTGCTCACCTCCTGAGAATTCATCAGAGTTTCTGTTCCATCTTTGTGGGTTTTTAGCACTGTGGTCCAAGTCAGATTAAGTGCTCTGGCCACAGACTGGTCTTCCTCACTGCTATCTGGGATACCTGTGACAAACAGAAGCAGCATGGAAACAATTTACAGGAATAAATCTGCACATATTTATATAAGTTAAAACAAAATCTAGGAGCACAAATGGGAAGCCCTCCCTGTGGAAATGGCACACATGTTGGTGATGTAGCTAATTATCCCTTAGGTTTTACCTCAACTTTAATACAAATATCATCAGGGATTTCATCTCAAAGCTTTGAACAAATATATACAGTAATCAAGGCTTTTTCGAAAGCTTAATAACAGCCTGTTCTACATGTGAACTCACCTATGACAGTGTCCAGATAGTCATCGAACGCCTCCTTGCGAGAGATCACCACAGGAACCTCGTGGCCAGTGAATAGGTTATGAGCAGTGACCTGTGTGAGTGAGTCTGGATAATAAAAATAGGATGGAGTTAGAGAGGCACTTCCTGCTTCAAATAGAAACTTAACACATCAGGCCACTAACCTGCATGGACATATGTTCCAAATAAATATTTATTATGACAAAAAAGAAACCCAGATAAACACAACAGATGTGGAAACTGCAAGATATTTTTTATGTAGTGCAGGAGCAGGAATGATTGGTGTCAGACTAAAAAGAAGTTCACCTCGCCCTGGCTGGAATGCTCGCTGTAGGGCCGAGCGGACTGAGCTGCTTCCATGCAGCAGCCTGTGGGAGGGCAGGATGGCCAGGTAAGCTGCTCCGTACACCATCTCTGGGGAGGAGCTGTAAGCTGACAGGGTCTCACCTGTCTCTTTGCCGTCGACCTGCAAAGCAGAGGGAGACCATTGCTGAAAATATAAAAACCAGTCACTGCTTGGATAGAAAATGAGATTCTCTTGTCACGCTGGCATGATGGAATATGAGAGTTTTTTTTTTTACATGTAAAAAGCTTTCAGGGGTGAAACTAAGTCAGGCATCATATTCAGGTTCATGTGCAACCTAAAGGAGCCTGGTGACAGCAGTGGCAGGGCATTTATAAAATGTGGTCAGAACGCTCTGGCACTGATTGATTGTAAGGTATATTAAGAAGCAGAATGCATGTAACAGTTATGCTGTTATGTCAACAAAGGGCTAGCTCTTACTTAACCAGTTAAAAAGAAAGGGGGGGAGATCTCCACAATCACCACCCCAAAACACCATGCCATAATGTGGCCTATTGCAAGTGGTGATCAATGTGTGCTCCCTGAGGGATAGAGCTGTGAAGATCACATCCTCAATGTTCGATTCCACACATCATCAATCAAATCTGTTCAGAGAAAGACTTGGAGCAAAGCTTTCCATTGAGAAGGTGTTTGCCTACCAAAGTTTTATATTAGCCGCTCATCATAACTACAGAAAATATTGTAAACAGCAGGCTCAAAGAACAAAATACACAAATCATTTCTGGTTGTTCCATGTTTCAATGACGAAATTGTGGATTCTGACAAAACAGATACGACAGCAGCAATGCATGCGCCCTTCTATGCAGCATTGGTTATTTTGGTTGGGCTGTGGGCTCGGCATGTCTTGCTTTCTTTGCAGCGTCCTGCCTTGAACCATAACACTGAGATGTGATTGGCAAACCCTTTTTTGTTCGGTTCTTCACTGGCCAAGACGGGACAAGATAAATTCTTGTGTGTTTGTGAATGCACATAATACCCGCAAGACATTTCAGCTTGCAGGCAAGGTTATTCAGTACAATGCCATGTAAGAAGTAAAGAAAAAAGTAGCTTGTAAGAGCCTTTAATCACTGCGGTTCCCAGACTTATCACATTAATGCAATTACATAAGCACTAATTGATTATTGGAAGATATCAAGTTGAAGACTTACTAATAAATATTTCTTGGCTCTCTAGGGAGCTGTTGCACAATGGAGTTTATGTGTGGGCTGATGTGAAACTGGATAAGGCAGTCATCCAGTCAGTCTAATCATGCAGCGTTAAGAATTCATTGTATCACAGAAATCCTTCTTACACACAGTGATATAAAAACACAAATTATAAAATTTTCTACATCTCTTTTGAAATAATAAGACAGACGTGTGTAAATCATTTCCAGGGAGCATGCTTTGACAATCAGCGGGCTCTCAGCGGGCTTATTGTTTCCACTCAACTCAAAACTACTGACTTATGAAAAACTGCAAACACGGTTTTTAGAAAGGTTCTTTCTAAATCATCTGAGACAGATATCTGTTTGAGAAAAATGTCACTTGCAGATGTGTTTGGCGCTTGAAAGGAGTGAAATACTAAAGCGATCATTTTGATGACTTTTGGAATGTATTTTTAATCAAACACATCAGTAAACACAGAAGCCCAATAACAAAGCTTTAAAGTAGGCAATCAATCTGAGAAAGAAAGAAGCAGAATACAGAATGAGAAAAAGAATTAGTGATGTGGAAAAACTTGTGTGAAGAAAGAAGTAAAAGTTTGGTGAGATTTAGAAATAACCTGAGTTTCACCTTGAGTGTGAAATCAAAGTAGCATCCAGTGCATTCTCCGATCCAGTTTGCCTGCATGGCTTTAACCCCATACCACTCAGGAACATCGTCCAGGGCATCTAGAAGAGGCTGAAAAACAATAGGGACACAGAATATGTTTTATACCTCTGACAAGTATGAAGGCAGCAAATGTTCCAACTCACAAGAAGATATCCTCAGAAAAACAGCTTAGTTTGGCCTCTTTCAAAGCAGAGCCAATTAATTTGGACAAGGCAACTCAAGCCTACCAAAGTCACAAAAGCTAAAAAGAAGAACATTATTTTCAAAATATTTGATCTCTACTGCCTGAACTTCCCTGAACATGAACATGACTTCCCCCCGTAACAGAGAGCTTAGCTCCTTGTTTTCCCCACACACAGTTATAGTCATAGTAAGGGCTATGCATATGAACGAGGCTCAGCCCAAAAAGCCGCAGCTGGTCAGTGGAGAGAGATGTTATAATTCTCCATTTCCCTTTCAGTCTGTCACAATCTATTATCCACAACCCCCCTCTTGGAGCTGCTCAGTGTTTGCTGCCTCATCTCAGAGTTTTTGATACAAACATAAACTCTGGCTGAGGTCCTCAATTAGCATGAGTGCAGAATGAACCGGGCATGGTTGCTCCATATTACAGTATACTGGACATGTTCAGATTTGTAACGTTCCAACAAACAATAGTGAAGCCTTGAAAGTGTGGCATGCATTTATATTTAGACATGGATTCACAGCTTCATTTTTAGGGTTTGTCTCTAGTTGCTTTGTAGAGGCAGGTATAAACAACTGTTTTCCACTTGTTGCTTTCAAAACAGCTGAAGTCAGATTGGATGGAAAAGCATCTGCAAAGGTCAGTTCTCGCGTTTTACTTTCATTCTTATTTGGATTCTGTTGCATACTTTAACTAGGCCATAAAAAAAAAAAATCAATGCAATTTGATTCAAACCATTCCATTGGCTATATTTTCTAGCATTTATGAGAATTTGTTGCAGGTTTTGAAGCCTGGTTTTGCAGCTCCATTCATTTTCCAATCAAATCTAAGCAAGTTTACCAACAGCATGATGCTGGCACCACCACAGGACCAGGAGGATGGTGAGTTTGTTTCCATAATGCACGGGGCTTTACAAGTAGAAAGGTTCAATTTTGCTCTAAATCAATCAGTGCATCTTTTATGGGCAGAAACATGTGTCATCAGTAAATTCATTACCATTTCTAATACTGTACTTTAAAATTAAAAGCATTGGTTTACATATGAATTTATATGGATTGAAAATTAATTTAAGGGCTTGGAACTGAATTAATTTCCTCTGAAGATGCATTTGGCTAAAAAAAAAAACAAGCAAAATTTTTACTTCCAGCTGCATGACTCAATATTAGCTCTAAACTTTATTTTTCTACATAAACACACGGTTCCTTTAACCACAGGTTAATCAAACACAGATTTCCTGCTCTATGTTTAAAATCAAGTTAAACTTCTTTAACAGCATTTTGAACTAAAGAGGTGGAGTAAACATGGCGTCATTCACCAAGATATTTAACATCTCAAACAGATACCGCTGTAGATGAGACATTGGCGGCACAATATGCTAATTATCTTTAGCTAATAGCTACAGGTAACATAATTATTGTGGTTAGCCCATCATTTTTAAATTAAGTTTCTTATATTTGTTCCTCTGGCATTTGTAATGACTTCTGCCGCACTCATGAACCCTGATGGCTCACAAAAAAGATATTTTTAAATTAGGATTAAATTACAATACAAAAAGTTAAAACAGATCAACTGAATTTTTTTATGTAATGAAACAACATTTTTTCAAAGGCAATTATTTAATTTTCAAACCATGAAATTTTGTTTCAGTATAGTGAAATTAATTAGACTTTAAATGAGATAAATACAGATGCAGTTTGTAAAATTCAAATTTGGTCTCTGCCAATAAACTTTGCTTTGTTCCAAACAAGCTTTTTGGCAAACTGTACACAGGTGCTGCTATGCCGTGACCTAAACAATATCTTAATAAGTGCAGCTCCCCAAAAAACGCAAAATGTGCAGAATGCTTTGCCAGATTGTCCAACCTGAGCATATAATCCCTGCAGCTCCTCCAGAGTTGCCAGTGTCACTTTATTTAGGTGACAGCATAATGCAATACTCTTTTTATGTTCAAATAACTGAGTTAAAATTGCTCTGTTAAAATTTGAAAGCATTGGACACTGCTTTATAACCTGGCCTTGCTTGGAACTATTTCTCATCTGTCCCATT
This sequence comes from Cyprinodon variegatus, assembly GCF_000732505.1. Taxonomy (NCBI): domain Eukaryota; kingdom Metazoa; phylum Chordata; class Actinopteri; order Cyprinodontiformes; family Cyprinodontidae; genus Cyprinodon; species Cyprinodon variegatus. Next base: position 513,911 of record NW_015150674.1, on the reverse strand, counting down.
TTGCAGAATCCTATTAGTAGAAAGAAAATAAATAAAAAAGTAATATTTTTTCTAATTAAAGTCAATGCTATTTGTGATTTTTTTAAGTTGAGGGGCAGTTAATAGTTTTTAAGGCACTATAAAGAACAAAAAATAAACAGCAGCATCAGTGAGACATCAGTGAAAACTCCAGTAGTCACTTGATAAACGATCAGCAATGACGATGAACTAAAGCAGCCCTGACAGACAATAAAAGATTTCCAGTGAGAGGGGAAAATCTCTTTTTACTTTCCCGGACTCAAAAATACAGATTTGGCACAGAAGCACAAATAACTTTAATATGTACGACAAGGACAGGCGTTACTATGGAAACTAAGAAAACCGTGACAGAAAAACATGGTATGGCAATAACTAAACAACTCTCTGTCTCTCGGAGGGACAGAAAGAGGAGTCCAGAGAGGAAGATCATACATTGTAGCACAAGTTGCTTGTGGGTAATTTACTGAGATGATGAAGCATTTTCAGAAACTTTAATAACCAATACTGTTAGAGAACTGTACAATAGAGAACCTCTCTCTCTCTGTCCAGGATTTGTCTGCCTGTAAAAAGTGTGATTATGCATGAAATTGAAAAACTCTCCTGCAGCCAGTGGATAATTTAGCCTTCTGCAAAATGCATATCATTTTTTTATCATTAACCGATCCATTGTGCAACATGAAGCAACTCGATAGTTGAACTGAGTAAACATTGTCTGAGGTTAATGTTGTCTAACGGACCCCAGCACATGAAGGGCCGACAAGACGAAACGCACACCCAGGAAACCTCGCAGTGCAATTACATCACTTGTGATTTGGCACGCTGCTGCTCGACATGCTCCTTCCTTTCATCTCCATCTGTCTTTCTCACTTCTTTCCCTTAACACCTCCCTGTTCCTTCCTTCCCACGTCTCTGCTCGTCAGAGAAAATTAGAAATGCAGGAACACATTGTCACAGTAGGTTGCTTCCACCTCCACTCGCACCTCTGACACGGTCGCACGCGGTCGACTTCAGCTACGCCGCCGAAAACTGATGGTGGACAAATTGTCTGGAGATTCATCTAACATGGAAAACTTAGAGGGCAATAAACCAACAAGGAGTCAAATTGATTCCTTAGTGATTTCAGTGCACAGCAAAAGCACTCATAGACCCTTGAGAGTTTTTAATTTTTTCATCTTTTTTGTAAAATGATGAATGGATTCCAAACCAACTTTAAATGAAAGTCTAGTCTTTAGGAAAAAAAACATATAAAAGCGATTAAAAAGCCAATTAGACTATTTAAATAATCCATTTTATTCACTCAATGACTGTTCGCTAGAATAGGGAGAGCTAATAGATGAGCCCAAAATTGAATTATTTGGCCTAAATGTTGACCGTTTGACAATATTTTATGTTTATAATGAAAAACTAGAGCAAACTTTGCATCCATTCCCACAGAGAAACATGGTAATGGCAGCATAATACTGTGCGAATGCTTTATTCAGCAGCAAGCTGTTAAGACTGGATTGGACTATGGGAAAGAGAGAAAGAGACATATTTGTACGTTCCAAACTAACCAGAATTGGTGTCACCATAGAGAGCGACTTTAAACTGAACAAACATATAAACTGTGTTTTAAAATAGTGTTTTCTATCATCTCAGTCTTTATCTAAGCTAAGACCGTTTTTCTTTTAACCTCTTTGAGCAGGTTTTACACTCTTATTTCTAGCCGTCTGGATTTTTTGCAATGCCCTTTATCCAGGCATTCGCCAACAAACTCTCTCCCGTCTGCAGTTAGTCCAAAACGCAGCGGCTCTTCTGTCAACGGGGACTAGACAACATCAACACATTACACCAATTCTTGCGTTTCGGCACTGGATCAATTTTAGAATTGATTTTAAGATTTTATTGTTTGTGTTTAGTGCTTTGAATGGGATGGGTCCTCATTACATTACTGACCTCCTCCAGATTTACTCTACAGCACGTGCTCTGAGGTCTGAGAGCCATCTTCAGCTAATAGTGCCTAAGACGAGGCTTAAAACCAGAGGGGACAGAACCTTTTCTATATTTGGCCCCAGACTGGAATACTTTGCCCCTCTATATACGAACAGCCTCCACAGTGGAGTGTTTTAAGTCTCGTGTTAAGACCCAGTTTTACCCTTTGGCTTTTAACACCGCACAATTGTGTGGTCCTCTGTGTCCTTTTTTAAAATTTACTGCTTTTTTGTGTGTGTTGCGTTTTTTACTTGTTTTCATGTACAGAACATTGGAAACATTTTTTGTTTTTAAATGTGCAAATGAAATAAAGTGGATTGGATTTATTGGAAATTCATTTTTTGAATGGCTTGGTCAAAATCCGGACCTAAATTCAATTAAGAATATCTGTCGAAAGTTGAAAAGCAATGTTAAATGACTCTTTCCATTTAATCGTACTCAGCTTTTGCTATTTTAAGAAGAGAAGAAGAATAAAGACATAAACTGGAGGAGACGCATCCCAAAAGACCTCCAGTCATAACTACAGTGAAAGGTGTTTCTGCAAAGCATTGAGCAGCTGAATTGCTCTTCATTGTTCTTCTAGTTCATATTCTATACATAAAAATAAAAAATATAATAAAAAAAATTATATAATAATATAATGATATAATAAAGAAAATAAAAAACTACAAATATAATAAAGTACTATGTGACATTATATAATAAATGGATAGTATCTCAATGTGGAAAAGTCTGAATATTGGAAGCATATTGTATGAATGGCCCTTTAAGGCTGAATATTTATGGTGTGTTTTCAACTATAGTTAACTTCTCTCTCAATATGTCAAAGATGTTATTAAAGAAAAAAAATTTAATAAAATTATATATATATATATATATATATACATTTTTTTTTATTTTTATATATTTTACAACTTTAAAGGAAACTTTGAAAATTAAAACAAGTTTTCAACATTAGGAAGGACAATCTTCGGATTTTACTTCTTAAACCAAAGTTATAAAAGTTTTTATTACAAAATTCTATCAATTTATCTTTGTAAAAAAAATTTAAGGTTCAAAAGAAGTCATCTTTGTTTGACTTAAGATTGGATCTTTATTCTTAAATAACAGTTTGATTAAATGGAACCTTTTTTGTTTTTCTTCTCAACAAAAAAAACAGGTGTTGCTTTCTGTGTACCAAATGTTGGTGTAAGGGGTTAACAGATGGATCACGCTTATTGCAGCTGATGTGACTCCTGTTGCCCTACATAACGTCGAACACAGTACGTGCATGTGCTGCCTGTCAAATGCATTAACCAGTCTACCCTGTGGTCGTTTCAGTGCAGAGGACATCACTCTTTTTTCCTGCAGCAGTCCTGTTCCTCCCTGTGCAGAAAGGTTTCATCAGGCAGCCAGACCAACCTCAGGTCTGCTCCTGTATTTTCCCCTTTGAACACAGAGGCCAGACTACAGATGATGGTCTCCAGGGGTCTGATTACAGAGGCAGGGAGGCAGGCAGCAGCTGCTACCACTTTGGTGTCAGCCATGATTGTTATCAAAGGGCTTCACCGCTCGTTTTAACACACACCAAGACATTGTATTAACAGGCCTCAAACCTTAGCATAGTTTGTAGTCTTGATGAACCATTGTGTCAGTAACTTCTGCTCCACCAGAGCGCCGGACCTCCAGGATCGGCCATTTTCATCCACTTGCTCGTCGGCCAGCACCGTCTGATCAACAGGGTCCCAGTTCACCACAGCCTACATGCCGCACAGAAACCAGCACACACGTGCAGATCAAAACCCACACAGTAAACAAGAAATGAGGCCACCTCTTTTCAGCTAAATAACTGAAAATAAATTACTTTTCTCCACTGCTTTCATCGTCTCTCTATGAAGAAAACATTCCTACCTCTTTTTGATATGCCAGTCCCGCCTCAAAAAGCTTAATGAACAGATACTGTGTCCACTTGTAGTAGTCTGGAAGACATGTGGTTATTTCCTGTTGGGGAACACCAAAATCAGGTGCAGAGAGTTACTTCAATATACCCTCTAATCACTGATGCATTCTGGGTTGTTATGGGTCATAAAATTCCTGCCTAATACACAGCATTCCTCCAGCTTCCTATGCCAACTGGGTTTTATTTTTGTTTACCCAAGTTTAAAAAGCATGATGCATCCAGTTAATTTATTTTGCCTGTAATAAGATGTTACTCTATCAGAGGCAGCTGTTCCCTAATATGTTTTTTTGTCATTTATTCATTCTAGAGGTCTGTATATTCATTCATCTATCATCATTTATTTACTTGCTAATTTATTTAAAAGCTTGTTATCTATTGCCATTCGGAAAACCAAAGCCCACACAAACACAATTTGCTCTTACATTCTAAACTTCACCCAGGTTACTTAGGACTTTTTTAATACAGTCTATTCACAAGCTGGACTTTTTAAATTTACATTTTGTCAAATTAGAACCACAAACCTAGATAGTGCAACATAAAGTGTTGCATACCTTTGAGGTGAAAGTAAAAGGTGTTTGCATACAGCAGCTCTTGAACTGTAACAATGAATATTTTTTGCTGTAAGTTAAGAAGCTGTTTATTGATGGGTCTCTACTGGTTTGGAGTCTAAAAGACTGAAGATGTTGCCCATTCATATTTGCAAAATGTCTCAATCTCAGACTAACTTGCAATAGAGCATTTGGTAGCTTTTAACACTTACAACAGTTTTACAGGTTTAAGGTTTTCTTTTTTATAGTCTTATTGATAAAAGTTTAAGTATTTTTTTCTAAACATTTTTTCTCTTTCAAGGATTTCCCTCTATTTCGTTACAGCCAATCATTTCTTTCTGTGTGTCTTTGCAAATGTGACATAAACACTAAAAGACAAACATGAAGGCATTTTGTAATAATCTGGCAGAGAGTTTCTGAGCTCTTACTTACTCTGTCCCAGTTGAAGCAGAGCCCAAGGCTATCCAGCTGCTCCCTCATGGACTGGATGTTACTGAACGCAGCAGAGAAAGAAGTTACAAACAAATAAGAAACAATCAAACGTCTTGCTGTTACTATAAGCACCTTTTGGTCCACTCCTCAGGATCAAGGCCTCTCTCTATGGCTGCATTCTCAGCAGGGAGTCCAAAAGCATCCCAGCCCATTGGGTTCAACACCTATAAATTAATGAAAGGAGCAATCACACCCAGACTCACATAAAGCTCATTTATTTACCTTGGTCATTTGATTTGCCGGCTGTATTTATATCTTTAACAAAATGTTCCCCTGGATGTTGTTACAGATATGAAGAACTCTGGACCATCTCTCCATTGGTTAGGCTCTGAAAACAATGAGCACTGGCTTCTTATCTGGACATTTGTAAGAAATCATGATGTAAGCAACAATGGGAAACATTCAAAGCCAGCCTACCACCTCATTCTAAAACACATTTTAAACAGTTTACTTAGGAAGAGGTTTTCAGACCTCCAGTCAGAACAACAAGAGTTAAAGTTGGCAGGGAGGCTTCATGCTGCAACAAACTGGGTTTAGGTTTTCTTCAAAGAACTTGGTTCTTTTCTCTTTATCTAAATGACAAATGACTGTAGTGCTAAACTTATTATTAACCAGTTTATTGAAGCTCCTAAGGATGCTTCTGTGGTCTGAGTCCTCAAGAGTGGAGGCAAGCGGATGTGTGTTACTGTAGGCAGTGACATGCTTTCGATAGAGGCTAGCCTAGTGATAGACTCTGCACTAATCACTTTTTAGCAGCCTACAAAATGTCTAAACAAGTTATGCCATCCTAATAAAGCTCTAGATAAGGCCGTTGTGTATAGAAAAACACATGGGGGACTGGATGGATATATTGTTCTCCTGAAGGATTAATATAATCATACAAATATTTTTATTATTTTATCTTGTAAACATATTCATTTAACCTTCTTTACACTGCCATCAAACTTTTATCAACAATGAATTCAAGCTTTAAAATTCAGATTGCAACCGGGGCACCCTTTTTACACTATTTTGTCTTTTTTTGTTCAGAATTCACAAAAAAAACAATGTTTCAGTCTAAAAATACCACTGGAATAACGAGGTTTTATTGAAACCTGAATCTAAAGCAGATAAAAAAGGAAGATCAATCGCTGAGTAGAAGCTGCATAAAATGTTATAGCCAACATACCTCAATAAATCTTCCAAAAAACAAAAAATCTCCCCTATGTTTTCCCTATCCATAAATGATCCGTCTACACTTCTGTGCTTTCGTCTCGCTCTTTGACACACACTTAAAAAGTCTCTTTCAGTCATCTCTTGAGCTACTCGGCTGTATTTTCTGCTCCCTGAGAGAAAAACGAGATGAAAGCACAGGACTGGAAGGAGCGGGTAAAGTGGAAGAGAAAGAGAGTGACAATGAGTCGAAGGCTGGAGGATCACTGCGCGGACTCTAACGGGTCTGATGTTTCAGATGAATTGGTATCCTTGGTAACTGCAGGGGCCTCATTTGTAAAGCCGAATGTCGGATGGTATAAGGCTGAGAGACTATCGGCTCACTGAGCTCTGGGGTAATACAAGCAGAGCACATTCCAAGGACAGACTATGATAATTAAAAAATAAACACTCTAAATGATGCGTGTAACATTATGGGTACACAAGTGCTTTTGATGCATATATACTTGAAAAGAGGCCATGTTTATGTGACTATTTTATTGTAAGCTGTTATACTTGTTTTCTATCTCAATTGATAACATTTTAGAGAAAAACCTATCCTGGCCTTTCATTTGGTCACAATCAGATAAACTGGAATATGAAACACTGTAGTACCAACAAAAAAAATAATGTTTTATATATTCACAGCCCTCTGCACCAAAAGTGGGGATGGAAAAGTAGAGTAGGGCCCATAAAAAATAATGAAAATGGCCACTCAATAAAACTTTAAAAGCTTTTGTTTTCTAAATTTAATCTCAGACTTTATTCTAAAAATTCTGAGAATTCCGACTTTAATCTCAACATTATTCTATAAAATGATGACTACTTTTTTAATTCCTGCTTGACTGAAGTGCACTTACTTTTAATTGTGAGATTAATAATAGAATTCTAAGAAGAAGAGTTAGTCATAAATCTGAGGATAAAGTCAGGATTACTAGACAAAAAAGTTAGAATTATTAGATTACAGTCAGAATAAATGTTTTCATGAGTGGCTGTTTTTTTTTATGGCCCCAATTCTCTTCCATACATAGGTCAGAAGAGCTGGGAGACTGGTATTGTGATTTGCAGAGAGGCAATATTAGGTATAGGTATATGTATGTTTTATTTTTACTGGAAATGTAGGTAAGAAATGCAATCACATTTTCATAAATGCACATGCATGAGACCATCCTATCAGCTGTTCTGCTTGTCAGGGAGAATATCTATCAAACGTGCTTGCAGACGTACACAGCTCTGGAAGACAGCAAAAGAAGACACTGACATTACCCTATGCCATATTAAGCACTGATTCACCACTAAAACTAAAGCTCACTGGATACAGAAAGGGTAGGAGCGTGCATGTGCAGCAAGAAGTAAGAACGACCATGATATCAGGTCAGGAGGTCATAAAGACTGGAATGCGGAACAACAAATAGTTAAGATTATCCCCCCCAGAACTCAACCACAAATCTATTATCACACTGCATTCTATGTGTTTAAACACTGGCTAAGGTTTTGTGAGTTAAAGTTTGCATACTTGCACACCAGGGTGCTGGAGACTTTATAAGAGTGTCTCATTTACTCTTAGAAATGAGACACTCAGTCTCAAGAGATTTTTTTGTCCAAATAAGTCTTTAAATAAATAAATCTGTGGAAAACGTATTTAATAACGAAAAATAAAAGTGCTGACGAACCCCTATAACAATAACAACCACCATATTATAAGCATAAAGCAACAATGTTAGATTTAATTGGTTAAGAAATGTGATCAGACGAGAGCTTAAAATAATAGTACGTTTTTTTTCTTGTTTCCTCCTTGAACTGTTTTATTGCTTATTGTTACGTCCGAACAAGTAGGAGAGGGATTTAACTGTGCTGTAGGACTGAAACAGTCAAGCTGATTATGTGATTATTTAAAATAATCGTAGTTAAAAACTGAACAGACCGTAATCCACTCTATAAAAACATCAAGTTCAGCATAAAATACGCTTTAATATTGACTTTATAATTGCACAATGAAACAGAATTAAAAAGCATCAGAAACAGGTTGACAATGCATCCCCAAACCCAGCAGAATATCATCAGGTGAAAGTGTATTTCTCTATTATCACATGGGGGGAGTTTTGTTCATATAGTAGAACAGTGTTTGCTTTTAGACAGATGCTCTGGGAAAGAAAAGAGTCCTGCACAATGAACAGGTAGCAATCATGTGAAACCAAGTTTCCTTCAGAGAATACCAGCAAAGAAAAAGGACGCTCTCTCAGCAGGCGATGAGGAAAATCCATTTTTGATGTAAAATCTCAAAGGAGCAAAAAACACAGAGCAGGCTTTTCACATACCACGCTGCAGTCTGGCTAAATGACTGTTGGGATACGCAAAGATCTGAGCAGAAAGTGTGTTCCTGGAAAACAGCCCACAGATCCTGACCTTACAGCACCGGCCGCAGCTTGGAGTGCAGTCTTTAAGTGGAATCAAACAGAGAGCCGAGGCAGCTCTAGACTCAGGCACTTTGAACTAAAGCAGTCCGGTTATTCAGACACCGGAGGGCTTTAAATCAAGAGTATGGATCCGCCCTAACTTACACAGCTACTGAAAAAAGAAAAATACATGAAGCTATATTTACATCTCAACACTTTAACAATCCTTACATCTAGAGCTACTACGTTAATATACAACACAGCTAAAAAGAAAACTCTTATCTTGAATATATGATATAAATTAAAGGCATTAAAACATATTAAAGCTCCAAAAATGTAAAAAAAAAACTATAATCTAAGGAGACTGTAGAAAAAAGACTGAGCCTCTAATTCATCTATTGAGGGAAGAAATCCCCACATTTTAATATTTGAAATGTTAAAATTATGCTAAAATCATGTATAATGAATATTTCAGAACACCTGTCTTACCATCCATCATGAAATACTCTCACTATTACACGTCAAACAGGAAGCTAAACCTGCACAGCAACTAAACCGAGGACCAATCACCTCGTTCATTACAGTGAAAGCCCCGCCCACTGACTAACTGTTAAGGCAGATGATATAATACATTTATGATAGGACCACAGTGCTTTTGAATATATCAGATATTTTACGTTTTAAACTACAAATGTCCAGATTTATCAATAACTCCTAAAAAAATCTAACAGCTGACGTATCGACTCGTCAAACTTTTTGTCCCTGGGCAGTTTACAGGTTTACATTAACTTTATTAATAACATAAATTCATGAATTATTATTAGAATAGATAACATCTTACCTGAACTTGTAATTGAATGTGTATTAATATTACTTGTATACAGCAGGACATATTCTATTAGATTATTTACTTTTTAGAATGACAAATTTCTTGCTAAATTAGATTTTTAAAAGGTTAAACTAAAACAAAAGAAAAAAAAAATTATGCATATATATATATATATATATATATATATATATATATATATATATATATGCATTTAATCACAGCTAGTGGTTTAATTATGTTTGAAAAGCTTTTATCCCTCAGTAAGGGAAATCATGAAATAAAATGTGCATTTTGTATAAACTAAGGTATCAATTGTCTGACATTAGTATGCCATTGCTTTGAAACATACAAGTTTGGACAAAACGAAAAAGAATAAAGAAATATGCACAAAAAGAAAAATAAAAAATACCAAAAAACAACAAAGCACTGTATTTGATGCAAGCAATAGTAAACAAACCTAGCCAGAACTAGACTTTTACAATAATATATAAATAACTAGGTGGATAAAAATGCTGAAACATTATAGACTATGTAGAGCTATGTGTTTATGCATGCGCAGGATATAAAAAAAACAGGGAGTCTGTGTGTGCTTTCCTAAGAACCTCAATACACTGCTATATTCTATGTATCGGACTTTGAATAGGACTGCTGAGAGCCATGGTCTCTCCATCGTGTCCTGGTCCTCATCCCAGTGAGACATGCCTTGAACACCTCAAGAGTGAAGCAATCAAAGGGGGATCTTAACAGATGGCCAAGCCATTTCATTTGACTCCTTTGACCTTTACTGATCTCACACTGGAGAGGTTTCCCTCTGCATTTAACCCATCCCCTTGGGGAGCAGTGGGCTGCCACTGTGCGGCGCCCGGGGAGCAGGGGGGGGTTAGGGGTATTGCTCAGGGACCCAGAGGGCAGGCTGTGGGCGTTGAACCGGGCACTTGCAATCTTCTCAGAGCACAAGTGCACTGCTCTTATTACTAGGCCATCACTCCCCTCCTGGACTGTCATGGATGGCCAAACTCCTCACCCTATCTGTACGGGGGAGCCCTGCCAACTGGAGGGAAAGCTCATTTTAGTCGCTTGTATCTACGTCTCATTCTTCTTCTTCCTGGCCACAATGTATGATGCAAACAGCCCCAGCATGTAGTGAAACCAGACCCCTTCTGTCTTTGGCTGCATCCTGTCCATAAAAGCTCTGACCAGGACTCGGGGGGGAAGACAACTGATCATTTCATCAATTTAGACAAAATAGATATAATAAACTAAAATTGTTCATAATTGTTCCATAATTGTACATAAATCTGACCTTACATTCTTATAATGGAATGTGTTTGAAATCAGGATATCAGGCTAACTTCTTTAATAGCCTTTGCAAAACCTGCTCTGTAACTTATATATTGTTAGAATGAATAAAACAGCACAAAAAAAAAAATCCTAATAGCTGTTAATTGTCTCTTACTGAGTCACTCACTTGCTCTTGCTTTTTTTCACTGAGCAGATGTAAGAGCTGCCCCGGCCTCACTGATCCCATCAAAGGTCTATTCAGGGCTGATGAGCCAATAGGACACAAGAAGTCATTAAAAGACTCAAACATTAGTTTTGAGATTTTTCTCTTTGCTGATTGATTTGTTTGTCTTACATCACAGTTCTTTTCACAGAATTTTGTAAAAATCCAAATAACAGTAATCAGAGCTTTAATCTGCTTTTTGTAAAGAATAGTCAATAAAAACTTGACATACAGTAACAATATAACATAATTGCTCTGATATAAGAGTCTGTAGGTTTGCAGAAGCAACATTATTAAAATATTTTACCTTCAGCAGAAAGGCAGCAATAGACAACAGACTTTTGGGTTCCAGCCTGTTCTGCTTTTTAGCTTTGCTGCTTTGACTTATGTGCCAGACATCTGACTGCAAGGCGATTTTAACAGTTTAATGAGGAAATATTACAGACATCAGGGGTAGAAAAATCTTCCAAAAGTTGCAGGAGTATAACATTTAAAATCTAAGCCCTTGATATAATTTTATTTAGTTAGTGGAGGGAATAACCAAACTGTAAAAAAAAAAAAAAAGGTTAAGATCGAGTGTAAAAATGCCCAAAAATAGAGGATCAGCCTCGAGTAGCGTCCGGATGAGGCATAAACAACAGGAGCTAAAGCTGTGGAGGCATTCAGATGATGCTACGCAGTTGATTGATGTGTGAGTACATGTTCTTACATCCTTACCTCATACTTTTTCCACAATTGAGTTTGGTAAGAAAGGGAATTTCCAATATCCTTGATGTTCTGATAGGAGGAGGATTCATTTGGAGCTGCTGTAGATCGGGTTGATCCTCAAATACATCAAGCTGTCACTTTACCATGAGGCATTTGAGGACGGTTCGGCTCTATCAAAAAACTGCCTCAATTATCGCATCTGGCTTTCTGATAGTTCTGCTGCTCTGCCTGCAGATGGCGAACACCTGTTTATGTTTGCTCATCATGCCTGGAATTATATTTAGGCTAAAAGAAAAGTTGATCTATACATAAAGGAGAGATGCTTGGTGTTTAATGCCATAATTCATCATGTATGAAGTATTTTTGGTCTTTTTGTTTCATAGGCGTGACTTATAACCAGTTTCATGGTTATAAGTCTAAGAACACAAGGCAGCATTTTGCATCACAATAGTTAGATGGCAACATTATTTGGAAATATTGAAGTGACGCATTAAAGGTCTAGTGGGGGATGTTCTTTTTCCGGGAGGACAATCAAAATAAGTGTTCCTGCTAATTGTCAATCATTCTGGTGATATGTTTACATAAGGCCGTTCTATGTACTCGTCCCCATTTTCACTTACTGGTAGTGAGTCTGACATAGTGAAAAATTGCAAATCTTCTTTTGGAAAGTAAGCTTGTATGATCGATGAGATGAGCGATCTTTTAAACAGAGCATGCACAAGGAGAAAGGGGCTCGTGCACGCTCTTGCACGCATTTACCGTAATAGGCGTTCCCTTTCGGGAGCAGGTACAGGGTTGTGCATGTGCCATTTTTTTATATATATATAAATAGTGGAGAGGGTGTTGTTTTCAAAAATTCACGGAAATCCTCCACTATAACTTTAAGACATCAAATAAGAGCTCGCTCACTAAAAGGTTCTTCAAACTATAATTACCCAAGTACAAAGCTTAAATAGATACAAAGTAGCTTTATTTCAGCAAAGTGGTCATCACAGCGTTATGGTTTGAATCCAAAAATCAGAGGGCAGACCTGAAAAGATGAGAGCGTGAGGTACTCCTAACCTAACTCTGCCACAACACTTTAAGTCATAGAACTGAACAAATAGTTTTACTAAAAACTAATAAAAGAAAATACCACATTGCTTATATATTAAAAAAAATATTGCTGTTATTTCTGATGTATATAAAAAAGAAAAAAAAACTTAGAGGATTGGAGAAAAGGATACTGTTTCTTTTACCGTAATTAAATATATGTAAACATAAGATTTCAAATGCAAACAGCTCATTATATTATTTCATAGTACAAACTAAAAATAAAAGTGTTAAGAAACCTTAAAACTTGTAAAATCAATATCTTATTTACCTCTATTGTGCAAATAACAATTTTCCTCTTAAATTAGTTTAATTAGTGACATGATCAAAATACTTTCCTAGATCTAAGCTTTAGGAATCCATTGGCTCTCGGTTCTTCGTGTGACACAGGAAGAATATTTTTACCCCGACAACATGAGATACCCCTGAATGGCATTCAGCTCTGGATGCTCAGAGTGCCTTACATGTTTTAGGGATGATGGAGTAATAATAGCAAATATGTGTGGGCAGAAAGCATACATACCTGATGGCCTCTCATTCTCTGGAAGTGACCAATGGTGTCGCTGATGGTGTACACCCGCACATGACCCATGTGCAAGCGCCCTGATGGGTACGGAAACATAGAGAGGACATAAAATTTCTTCCTGTTGGAATCCTGGGGACAAAAAAGAAAAACATAAAAACATGAGCCATAATAGTAACAGGCTTCAAAGTTTCTCTTTCCTCGTCAGCCTGGCTTTGAGGGAGCCGTGAGTGGAGGAGACGGCGTTAAGTGGATGAGGTCAGGACAGCAGTAATAACTCAACACATTCAGAGCGAGAGCTGCTGACTGTACTACTGTATGAGGCTCGCACAGCGGCTGATTATAGCATCTAAACGGTGGCAGATAATGGATGCTTTACAATCACAACACGGTTTCTATGGCAGCACGGCAAGGACCACTTCCATCCAGCTATATGTGATTACAGGAAACCTGACTCATGAATTTTTCAATAAATTAATTAGAGCCAGCGCCCCGTCATAAATGCACTTAATCACTGCCAGCTTTGCCAAGACAGCCACACGGTCAGAGCATTAGGATACATAATCAGCTGGAGCTACGGGGCTGAGATGAGCTGCAAGGACCCAAGAGCCTGTACGAGATTAGGGGAAAGAAATCAAACTTGGTCATCAGACAATAGAAAACATATCAAGGTGCTTCAGATATGAACAGAAACTCCTCAGAGATACACCCTTTTTTATTTTCAAAATATGTTTGATTTAACAAAAAAAAAGGGAGAAACAATGTTTATTAACTGTGGCTCGACTCTATTAAACGCCTCAGAAAGCCTGTGAGGCAGTATCAGCGAGACACGAGTTTCATACTGTGGAGTATATCTTCACCTTTCTTCTCCCCTGGCCAAAATGACAACCGTATGAAAACGCTCTATTGATCCATTGAAGTTCGCTTTATGAACCATTTGACAGCCATCTTTTATAGTCACTAAAAAGAAGGTCACTTTAAAGGCAACCACCTGGGTTCACTACATCTAAAAAATGTTTATAGTGGTTTTAAAAAGTTTACACACCTTTAATACTTTAGTCTTCATAAACTCTTATTCCACCTTAAATGTACAATTCAGGGAAGGAAACGTATTAAAAGTAAAGAGACTAAACATTATTGGAGCACTTTTGGATTCAATGAAAGACTTTGTTCCACTTTAGTAAAAAGATCTATTAGCATATAACAGATGTTGACTTGGTAATATTTGCTTGGATCATCTTTCAAATGCTCAAATAATTTTTTTTAAGTGTCCCTTCATTTTTTGCAAACTTGGTTCCAGACAGAAAGTCAACCTAAAATCTACAGAATCTGTGACAAATAAAATTTCACAAATAGATCCAAAGCACAAGAGTTTCAAAACAAAAGGCTGGAAAAATTAAGATTGTGCTACTTTAAAATAAAGTTTTCTGTCCAAAGCTCGGGAGGAGATGATTTTTTTTGTAGTCAAGGTTTATCGTTTAAAGACTAGGCTTGGACATTAATGCAGTTTCATTTCATCCGCAATATAATTTAATCAAATAATGACGATATGCTTTTCAACATATTTCTACTATTTCAATATACATAGCAGTCTATGATTACAGTTTTAGCTACTGACTGACGTCTTGGGTTTTCTATAGTTTTATGTTGCTGTTTTTTTCTGTTTGTTTTTTTTTTTTTTTAAGCAAAAACTTCTAAAATATTTTAATGGATTAGTTTTACAAACATGGTAAAATAGTTTTTTTTATACATGCCAATTATTGTTTGGAATTTGATGGGCTTTCTTGGCAGTTTTTCTAAGGCTTTTATTTTGTAAATATGAATATGTGGTATCAACAGAAATTAGGAAATAGTACATGATATAAGTTTTGCTTGCATCATCCAGCCCTACTAAGACCTTAAAATGATTTGAATTTGAATAAAAAGCCAGTATTTTTACCCTTAAATAAGACAACTGTTTGTCATTAAGTTTTAATTTGAAAATAAAGCTTTGCAGCTGAATCTAGTTAAAATTGTTATTTATAAATAGGACGATAAAAAGAGGCCACAAATCTTATTAGCATTATGCTGTCATGTGTGCAGACGATGGTAACTAATGATCCTATTTGGGACAATAAATGATGATGATAACCATAATGAGGATGATTTTGATTCTCAATAAAAGCCTCTTATACTAGGGCTGTTCATCGCTTTTTCCAAGGGAATAAATATTATTCCACCAATTCCACTGATGTCTTTGTTAAAAGTAGGATTACAGAGGTATACAGGTGAAGATATGACAGTTTTATCTGTAGGAAATGTTAAGAAAATCAAATGTTTTCTTGCTTCAATTTGGAAACATGCTAAAAAAATGTTGACTTCTTTTTTCTTCTACAAAATGTATCTTAAAGGAGAAGTTCGGTTTTTTACACTTTAAGCCCATTTTCTGTAGTGTCCAGGATGAAATTGAATGAAGGACACCAAAATTTTGACAATTGCTCCTGTCTCTGCTTTTTGGCTCATTTAGAATCAACCCCTGGCTGCTTTAGAATGGCTAGCATAGAGCATGTCCGATAATGTCCTTAAAACAACCTTAAACGTTCTTTTTTTTAAATATGCTACTCACCGTGTCGTCAGCGCTGTTCAATGACGTTCCAAAAAAAGTTTCGTGAAGAAAAAACGTTCCTGTAGTGTTTTATTTAGCATTTTGTAAATCCCATTGAGTTCTGTAGGAATAGACAATATTCCGCTGCCACCGGAAACGGAAATGGGGCCTGTTTACACAGTTGTAGTCTTTTCGCTTCACTCTGTGTACTCCGACGTCGAGGTGCTAACGTCTCTGTTAAACACTTTAAAAAACTCTGAAAATGGAATACGAAAGGTGGATTCTTGATTCTCGACGTCGGAGTACACAGAGTGAAGCGAAAAGACTACAACTGTGTAAACAGGCCCCATTTCCGTTTCCGGTGGCAGCGGAATATTGACTATTCCTACAGAACTCAATGGGATTTACAAAATGCTAAATAAAACACTACAGGAACGTTTTTTCTTCACAAAACTTTTTTTGGAACGTCATTGAACAGCGCTGACGACCCGGTGAGTAGCATATTTTAAAAAAAGAACGTTTAAGGTTGTTTTAAGGACATTATCGGACATGCTCTATGCTAGCCATTCTAAAGCAGCCAGGGGGTGATTCTGCATGAGCCAAAAAGCAGAGACAGGAGCAATTGTCAAAATTTTGGTGTCCTTCATTCGATTTCATCCTGGACACTACAGAAAATGGGCTTAAAGTGTAAAAAACCGAACTTCTCCTTTAAGCAAGATGCATAAGCTAAAAAAAATTTTTGTACTTGTCATTTCCCCTAACCAGATGATACTACATCTCTTAACAGGCTAAATATTGTTAGTGAAGGGTTGTTCCTGTTTGGGTTTGTTAAATTTGTTGTACTGGAAGACAATAAACCTACAAAAGTCCTAACCCTGAGCTCTAGAAATGAGTTTATTTTCCTTCAGGCTTTTGGAAACATGCAGATTGCACTGAATAAGTGGCAACACTTTGTAAAATGTTGTCACATAATAGCTACAGGCTTTAATATATTTCTTTGGGTTTAATACAACGGACCAAAACAAAGCTTCTTTTTTTTATTAGCAAGCTCTAAAACATGTAGAGTTTCCATGTATATTCAGCCAAAAAAAACCCACATTTGCTTCAACTATAGCTGGAGACTGAAATCTATGTCAACTCTTCATAAAATATCTGACACTCTTTCTGATTGGCCCCTTCATGAACAGCCATACTAAAGTATACACACAAACTCTTATTTACATTTAGGTTTGAACTTTGACTAGGACATTTTAGCAAATTAATCTGCTTAGATTTTTGCCACTGTAGTGCAGTTCTAGCTTTATTTTTAGAGTCCAGATGTCCCTATCTGTCTGATGTCTGTTCCAAGTTTTCATGTAACAATCGTCCTGCACGCAGCTCCATCCATCCTTCCATCGACTCTGGCCAGGTTCCCTGCTGGAGAAAAGCATGACAGCAGGATGCTGCCCATTTATGTTCCAACATGGGGATTAATAGTTTCCCTGTACTGTTTTTTTTTTTTTGTATGCAGACGGTAAAAACTTGAATATACTGTAGTCTAACATTCGTCCACGTTTCCTGGATAAAGTTTTCCTGCCTATAACGCTGTTAATCTCTATAGCTCCTCCAGAGTGATCTTAAACCTCTTGACTCCAACTCTGATCCAGGCTTTGAGGCCTTCACAGAACAGGTGAATTATGCTGATTAAGGAGTCTTCAGAATATTTGCACTTTTTTCAATAAGAGTAAAGAGAAGCAAGTACAAAAGCCTTCTGTGCTTTTTTCTGTAAAAATTCAAAAAATATCCACTGAACTTGGTTTCCAAGATTTGAAGACGTTTCTCCACCTCTCCAGGAAGCTTTCTCAATTCAAATGTCTGTGCTTGTTAGATTTTTAAAAAAACCTGAATAGTGCAATTTTTCCTTCACTTTGTGTTGGTCACAACACCAACAAAATACCAATATTGTTTATGGTTACGAATTGACAAACTATAAAAAAAAAAAAACATACTTAAGGAGTATGAAAACAAACCAAGGAGTAACCATAATTTTAGGCGGTGTTTTTTGTGTTTTTAATAAACATGCTTACTGTATCCAGCGCATCCTTCTGCCACTGCTTCATAATCCGCGGGTGCCACCATTCCTCTACCCTCCGTCTGTTCTCAGTTCGATAATCTTTGTCCCAAACTCCGGTCTCACTGAAGATGGTGCGGATGCTGGGGGGAAGGAAGCGGAGCGCCGAACTCAACAGAGTCGTGCTGTTTTGACAAGTCTGGACAGCACTCAGGGAGACAAGAGATAGCCTCCTCACGGACGCCTGCATGATCCTGTCTGCAGGAAAAATAAATTTAACAAAATCAGGAAAGGTGCGACATAGAACATAGGTGAGCTGGTGGACATGTGAGATTTGGCTTGCCTGTATAATCCTGATACGCATGTGTGCGTTAAATAAACTACTCACATATACGGGTGATGCTCAGGAAAAAGGTTCAAACTCATGATAAACAGAAAAATTGCACAGAATTTAAAATGCATTAGAGAAAACAACAAGGCTGTATAGCTCTAATTAGCATGTTTAATTGATATAATATTAGGAGCTTTAATGTAATTGAGTCAAACTTCATCATGAATGAATAAAGTTAACACCAACATAGTTTTTAATGATATATTTACAATATATGTATTGCTGCTAAAAAGAAATGATTTTGAGAATTCAATACAGCTTAATTATATATTCCCAATTGAAAACACAATTCATCAGTAATCTGGCATATTGTTGTGTAGCACTTAGGTTTAGTTTTACACATTATTAATCTGGGACCGCTCTCATCAAGTTTGTTCAGGGAAAGGAACAGAGCCTGACTGGATGAAGCAATGTCTGATGCCCACATAACCAAACTGGTTTTAGACAGTCACAGAAACAAACAAAAAAAAGTAGCAGATGTCATGAGAAACCAGAACAACGTTTAACGATTAATCAACTACTGAATTAGTTAACAGTTATTTCAATGATTGATTAATCACGATTAATCTGATTAATTGTTTCAGCCCTAGTTCATTTATTCAAAAGTTGAATCGTATCAGTATTAGATATTGAGTCTCAGTATTGTTATTGGATTGGATCGGGAAAAAAACTGGATTGGTGCATCTCTACCTTAAACAAGAATACTGCGATGTGATTGGCCAAGCCATTTTGGATCGGACTCAAATGGGTTAAGCTGGAGCTGTACAAGACAAATTCTTGTGAGTTTGTGAAATCACAAACACCACATTAATCTAGCTTGCAGGGACAGTTGAAACAAATAATAGAAACAGGCTGGTGAAAAGTTTTCTTTATGAGGTTCAATGTCATCAACTTAAGGTGAACCAAGAGCTGTATGGAGGGCCAAAGTGGACAAAATGAAAAGATACCAAAAAAATAATAATCAGGAAATACACAGTTGCACTATTAGATATCCCATCAAACGGACCATTTATGTCAGCGGTCCCCAACCACCGGGCCGCAGACCGGTAGTGGTCTGCGTCGGTCAATTTATCGACGATCATAGTCTGAGTGATGTTTTATTTTGAAAAATATAAAAAAAATTGCGGTATTCTCTCCCAATTACAATAGTCGGTGCATCTGTGCCTCTTGACACAGGTTAAGACTCATCCTATCTATAACATCCTATCTTTGTGAAGCGGGATTTTCTGCGGTTACAGCGACCAAAACAAATCTACAGAGCAGACTGGAAATCAGGAGCACACTTCGTGTGTCATTGTCTCCGATTACGCCTCGATGGGACCGGCTTGTTTTATTTTTATGCTGTTTGGATTTGATTTTATGCCAGTCGTATCGTTTTACTTGATCGGGGGTGGATTTGAATACGATCAAGTAAAAAACGGTCCACCCTGCCCCCCGGTCCGCGAAAATATGGTCTGACATATACTGTAGCAGTCTGTGGTGCAAAAAAGGTTGGGGACCGCTGATTTATGTATTTATTACATAAATATGTACAAATATGCCATTTAATAAAAATGAAAAGTCATTTTTGAATCAAGTTTTTTATTTTTTTTATTTAAAGTTTTAAATTCAATATCTCATGCTTAAAAGGAAAATCTCCGAAAAAAACACAGAAAAACAAACTGGCTCTTTTTTTCAGTATCTCTTGAGATCTTGGTGCACCAAATCTTTAATTTATTTAATGGCCAATCCAAGTTTTTGGATTTATTTCAGGTCATAGGAAAAACTTTTATATTTGCAAATACAATTTTTTTCAAATGGTTAATAACTCAAAAAAAAAAAAAGAAAAGCATGTTTCAAGTCATCTAATAATGGCAATCCCACAAAAAGAGAAATTGTTACCTTGTCCAAATTTAAGCATCCCAAATGTGTCCCTTACCATAATCTGATCATTTTATTAAAATAAAATATTTTTTTAAATCATCAAAGGACATGTTTGAGCATTTGTAAACCAGAAAATAGTGTTTTGCTGCAACAAATGCAAATAAAAAAAAGTCTGAGCAGAATCTGTGAGGCGAATATCTAAATTTTGTTTTAATTTCACAGAACCGTATGGAAGCTGTTTGAAAAACAATCAACTTTTATAGCAATGGTCGCCAGACACACAAATAAAGTTGCTCTTTATTCCACAAAAAAAACAAAAAATAAAACTGTTATTAGAGTATATTTTTCTAGCTCAGTTGTCCTTTTTTAATGAGGTACACATCTTTCAAAATTGTTCCCCTTATTTGCCCTGTCTGGTCCAAGTAACAAAAAAAAATCCTCTTTTCATTAAATGCATCGGAAATGAAACCATACAGTTTTTCTTGCTAAGTAAACTATTTAGCAAACATGGTCTTTGATGATGTCTGTTTTATCTGTTTGTTATCAGATAAAGCTCCATTAACGTGAACACTGTTGTAATCCCATTTTATTCATAATCCCATTTTATTGCTAAATTCTGGTATGTTTAGTGTTAAATTAAGAGCAAAATTCACACTCAATAACTGTTTTAGGTTTTGAAAAGAAAAGTAAAATTTAGACTTGTGCATCACTAGTTTTTATCTTAGGGAGGAAAAAGTTGAAAAATCTTTAAAAATTAAACAAAAAATCTCAAATACATAAAAATAACTGCAATTCCTTCCCCCCAAATCAAATGCCTCTCCACATTGTTTGCATCTACAGGATTGAGGAGCAGATGATGGGTTTCCTCCTGCTTGGAGAAGAGTGACAGCTCTCCTCCTCAGCCCTCCACAGGATTGTTTTTTTTCACCACTGCTGTTGTTGTGTAACAGTTGGCGGTTTTCACACCATGTCACTCATACAACAGCGTGGGTTTTTTCAGTTTTTTGTGAAATGAGAGGTTCATTCGCCGTGATGCGATTAAGGTTCTGCGTCATTGTGGAGCCCTGGACATGCTGTTCCTGCTAACCCGCATGCCTGCTCCAAGGACTGAATGACAGTTTTACATTCGACTCAATTATGAAACAGGCTGTACATGAGATTCAAAAAGTATACACTGTCCAGTTAAAATTTAAAGTTTTGTGATGTATAAACTACGGTGGAATGTAAAGACCAAAATGAGGTTGATTTATACAAAAAGAAAACAAATGTAAAAGAAAAATGCTGTAATCAAAGAAAAGAGAGAGCAGCAAACATGCTGGAAACACAAAACCTGCAAACCATAAGTGAGGCTAACCCAAAAAGCACATTCAAAGGAAAAATGCTGCAAGTCACAAAAAACCCTACAGGATAATAAAAGCTGCAAACGTTCTCTGTATGATGGAAGTACTCCAAACCAGTAGGGGGAGACATTTATCAGCACATGTGGTACCAGACCACAGACCTTAATAAGATATAATGTTTATGTACCAGATTAGTTGCAAAAACATAATCTGGATCTGGATCAATTAATCGATTAATAATGGGATAGCCAATCCTTTCATTCCTTAGAGAAGATTTAAAAAAAAAGTTAAACCAGGTTAAACTAAAACTTTTCAACTTGAGGAGTTTATCTTAAATGCAAAATATTTATATATATAGTATTTTACAATCTTTGTATAATTACTGCACTAAGTGGGTTTCTCTGACAGCTAAAGGCATGTTTTAGAGTCTCTATACTCCAGTCAACGATCAATCTATTAGAAAATTAGTTGACGGTTATTTCGATAATTGATGGATCACAATTAATCTGATTAATTGTTTCAGCCCTCTTTAGTATTACTAAGCTTTAATAAAGAATAATGCCAGTTCTTGTTGGTTGGAACACATTCGTCTGTTGATCATTATCAGCGATTGCTCAGGTTTTAACAGGGAACCTTAACAGACAGGTCTGAAAGTTTTGGATGAACAATAATTGAAAAGTAAATCAGACTGCTAAATCTGTGAGGTGAGCTGTGGTCAAGACATCTCTTTAAAGTCTGGCAGATTAAACAAACGTTTGCCAACCAGAGTCAGAATGTGGCACACTGACTGGACCTCCATCAAAGAACACTGAATCACTATATCAATCAATATTTTATTTTGTCATCATGACAGGCACAATGCCATTTCATTTGGAGCATTCATACAGTGTATGGTGAGTGATGAAATACAGTGTAAAATTGTGCAAAACCGTTGCTTGGTGTCAAAAACACCCACAATAAAATAAGCACAATCTAAACAGCAGCATGCAATAAATAATTCAGAGCAGGTGCAAAGAAAGAGAAAGTTTTCAACTCAGAGCAAGAAGGTACATACAGTTAGGTATTTCCTAAAACCGAATCAAAGTAATAAAAAAATATCTATATCATATATCTATTCAGCCAGGTTATTCCATCTTCCCCTTAAAGAGGCATTAAGGAGTTTTGTAAGGATACTGCCACCTGTGGCCAAAACCCTGAACTGCAGCACTATTCTGCTCATTCTTGTTGTTGAAAAGGACTTTTTTTTTTATTACTTTTTTCAGAATTGGTGTCTGAATTGAGCAGGATGTCAGCTACTTCTCAATATCCAGAAAATCCATCTTGAAATGTAACATTGGATTGTTAGCTAGGTCGGACCGTTTTAACATGTTACATGTTAAAAGGGTCCAAAATGTTCATGTTAGAGGGGTGGCACATAAAACACTTATGTTAAAGTAACTGAATATGATAAAGTAAACGCAAAAAAGTGGTTGCATTATTTTTTTTAGTGTAGATGTGCTTCACATTACATCCACCGAACTTCAGACCAGAAGTAAATCAAGGAAAATTGGCTTATACATCGCCGCTGAACTACTTTGCTGTCAGTCTGCTCATCAAACAATGTTTTAGTCATGAAGGGTAAAATAAAAAGCCTATTTTAAAGATATTTCTCAGTAAAAAATGACATAATGTCTCCTTAAAAGCTTTACTTTAAATTGAATTGTACATAAGATAGGTCCCCTTAAAGATCTAAAAAGGTGTTAAATTTTTCCTTTTTTTCGACAAATTTTTTTTAGGTTACCAAAATCTGTCCTTTTTTTTTTTTTTTTAAATAAACTTTAGGCTAAGTATAAAATGACAACATGTGGGTCGGAAAGTCAGGTGCAAGTTCCAAATGCATTGCCCACAATAAGTCAGAGTGGTACATAAACACGGTTACTAGGGCAACCCATGATTCCCATAGACTCCTCCTTCACCAATGGACTTGAGAGGGACTGCTAGCCTGACCTGTATAGAGAATAATCTCACAGTAGAGACGCATCTGGATCTCAGACGGCAAGACCTTTAGAGCTGCAGTGTCTGACAACAGGCTGAGATAAAGATGCAAATAAGGTACATAAATAATGACTAACTGGTTTATCTGAAGCTGGGGAAGAAAAGCTGATTCTGTTCATCTAAGGGAATATATTACTACAATAAACGATAAGAGTTAAACTTCCTTTTAGAGAGATTAATTTTCAGACAACCCAGACGCATAAGCCTTGTTGTTATATAAATGGAATCTGACCAGCCTGAAGGGAGGATAATTCTCCTGAGGTTAACTCTCAGCATTTTCAACCACAGGGGCATAAAAAGTACCCTCCAAACACCTGCTTGTAGGGATGAGTTTTTTTTTCTCCTCCCACCAAATCTCCCTGGAGTATTAGCTCAGCATCGCAGAAAACAGCCACCAACTGCAGCTGGGAGAGCCGAGCAATCGAAGCAAGGCACAACTCTGAGTGAGTGGGCAGGGGCGAGAGATGGAGATGATGTTTCTATGGTGACTGGGCACATCCATTCGGGAGTCTCCAGAGAGGAGGGACTCAAAACTTCTGTTAACAAAACCCCTGAAAAATATATCTGACATAAGCCTTTAATATCATCAGATATCAATAAAATTTAGTTTATTTTTTTACATATGTGAAATAAAGACCATGGGGAAAAAAATCCTGTATCTAAATTGTAATCATAACTCTATTTTATCGTTACCTTTAAAAAGAGGTCAGTTAGGTATCGATCAGTTGTCTATCATATATACTGTAACAGTTTTATTGCCCAGGCCTATTTGGCTGTTTGCTGAACTTGCAACTATAATGCAATTTTTAGTGGCAAAAAGACCCTCTTATCTGAAAGATGACATGCACATGATCCCATTGGATAAAACATCACAGTTTAGCAAACACAAAAAGACTCTGCTTTGTGTGAACCTACTTGTTCAAGGTTTTTAATTTAATTAATACCTGATCATTGTCAGAAATATAGATATTTTTATATTTGCCTGAAGAGATGATAATTTGTTTTTGTTTGAGATTTTAACAATAAAAATAATCTAGTACATAATGTGTATTTTTTTAACCAATCTGCTTATTTCTTTGGCAAATTTCTGCTACATTTCAATTGAGTAAAGCTCACATATTAAAAAAATTAAAGAAAACAGCAAGAAAATGAACATTTGGTCACTTTGATCACAGGTAAAGTCATAGAAACATCCAGAAGTGCAAGTTTTGGGACCGACGCAATTAATTATAGCTGGTGATACAACAAAGGATTTGTTTTTTCTTAAACTATAAGAAAATCAAACTGGTCAAACATATAATTTTGTATCCGGGATGTATATCTCTATAGTTTAACTTTATAAATCGAACAGAGAAATTAAAATATCAGCAAAACACTATATATTTATTTGATCCCTTCTTGGCAAACTCAACAAAGCTATACTGTTGTTCATATTCCATTTTATTCCCTTGCCACAGACTCCCTGTTTGTTTTAAAGCACATTTAAGAGTTATTCTTCATTTTGTTTGGCTTTTAAACTACATCAAAATCTTAGTTTTATTTTAATTCTCCTGTTTTTACTGTTACCTCTGTTGAATATGCATGTGCTTTATTTTCTGAACATGTTGGCTTAGATTAAAAATAGTCAACAGTTTTACAGAAAAGACCAAAGATTAGGATTTACACCTGAAGAGAATGAGAACTGGACTTATAATTTCAACAGACAGATTAGTAGGAAGGTGTTTTTTACTACAAAGATTGTTTGTCTGCTCAACAGAATTGACTGATGATTCAAAGAGCCAAAAATAATTTCCTTGAATGACAGATTACTACAGTTTTTGTTTTTCATATAGACCCGAAGTAAAGAGAAACTAAATAAAATTAAAAAATCAAATATAAAATAAATGTACTGTTTATGGTAGATGCTTCACTGTGATTTTACATCTGGTTACTGACATGAGTTTCCTGATAACAAAGGATTTGGTCCTTCTGCCAGTCACTTTTTAATCATAATGCTTCTCTGGAACATTACCGTTTTCTATCAGGCAACAATGACTCTAGCTGCATTATTATGTGTGCAAACTCTGAGCCTGAGGTGCTTGTAAATTGTGTAATATGCACTGCTGCAAACAAAGTCTAAAATATTGTTTTATTCTGAACATCAAAGATATTATTCTGAGTTTGTTCACATAGCAGAGCGTTTGCTCCCCCGTTTATCCCTTAAACAAAGCTAATCCACTCCATTTCAATATTGTTGCTACATTAACAGATATGTCTTCTCTGTTTTTTTCATTCTATCTGTCAAATGTTTTTTTATGTATATAACAAATAGAGAGAACCGAAGCTTAGTAAAATAATTATACAATTTACTACTTAGACCACTTACCTTCGTGTTTCAGAGTCTTTTGCGTCTCTGCAATACTAATACCGGTAATATACCAGCAAACGTCCAAAATGTCACATTTTTCATTTAAAACCTACATTAATGACCGTTTTACCAGAAACATGACAGCTCCATGGGCGCCGCCATCTTTGAATTCAATAATCTTTATTGACTCTGGTTGCGTGCACAACTTTCTGTTTCTTTTTTTTTTTTTTTCTGGTTGAGCTTTTTCCTTCGACTTCTCACCACTGATAGACATAGCCGCTTCTCACATGAGCGCAATCATTTTAGTATAGTTTTTAACAAAACAGAATTAAGTCTCACTTTTTCACTTAGAAAGGAAAAATTACACAGTATTAATAGAAAAACTGAAGTTTTTTTTTTATATTTGCATGACAGAAGTGCCACTTTAGAGGACAATGTCTAGATGTTCTAATTGAAACAATATTTACTTTTCTACATCCATATTATCACATCTACTAATCTAAAATGCATATTTGTTTGATTTTCTAACCTTATTGTTCTTTTTTAATCTGATTTTTTTATATGTTACTTTTTCTTTTTGTAGTCAATTTCAGCATCATCGCTTTATTTTCTATTCAATTACATAGTTGGTGCTCAATATTTAGTTTCATTTAACAATTTTAGATTATTTTTTTTTCCATTTTCTTCCTAAATAAAAGAAGCAACTTGATAACAATCCTTTTATTGTTTAAGTTGTACGACAATTCTGCACTGATAGATTTTAAGGCATTAAACATCCTAGTGTTTTTCTATTATTATTCTTTTTTTTTTCTGTGTTGCTGAAATGAGGCAATCAAATTTCCGGGGAACTCAGGAGACAAAGTAGAAACTAAACACAGAAAACAATAAACACAGATCTATTTAAACCTCTGTCTGTTTCAGAAGATATTACTATATTGATTGTATAAAACTTGCTCAATCACATTTATGTAGGAACGTCACCCATATCTGCACACCCTTTTCACAAATCCAAATGGTTTTGACTGTGAAAGGATAAGAGACACAGAAACTATATGTGCTGCTGAATTATTGAAACAGCTCATGGTGGACTTACGTTTTAGACATGAAATATTCTATCTGATAAATGAACTAATAAGTCCAGTGTCAAGTGTGACATGTTGGAAATGATTTTTTTTTCTTACAACCTGAAATGCTGTCATGTTTTAGAAGTAAGGTATATCTAGGTTTTGATGTATGCTGATGAAGGTCAGATTCTGACATTTGAATTATCCCGAAATGAAGCAAATTCTCTCTTACATTTCTCCTAAACAGAGTGCGGCAAACATGTATATGTCAGTCACTGATTTAGCAAGTTGTATACTGCTCTGTGGTGCAGTGGGTAGCACTGCTGCCTTGCAGCAATAAGGTTCTGGGTTCGATTCCCGGCCCACGGTCTTTCTTCATGGACTTTGCATGTTCTCCCTGAGCATGTGTGGGTTCTCTCTGGGTACTCTGACTTCCAAAAACACGACTGCCTAATTGGCTTCTCTAAATTGTCATTAGGTGTGTGTGAATGGTTGTTTGTTTCTGTGTTCAATTCAGTACAGTTTGGTGTAATGTTTGATGGCAAGGACTAAGGGTAAAAGGTTTCCTCCATTTACACTACTCCTCTCAAACTGATCTCTGCTGAGTTTCGCTAACCATGCCAAGCTTGGTTGTTACATATGCATATATATAGATATATGGAAGAGTTATATGTGTATATATTCTTATCTTGTGTAGTTGGATGTGTGTATATATAAAACTGTAACTGGAGCGTGTAACAAAAGTAATTTCCCTCTGGGATTATTAAAGTATTTCTTATTCTGATTATGATTATGACCATTTAGACCTATCCTATACTCCTATCGGTGGTCCACGATATTGCAGCTCTAAAGGTGGGAATTACGCAAACAAAAATGGCGGCATTCAGGACCTTTTGTGCCTGCTTAGCATCCTCCCCCCAGATTTCAATGAGAGCCTCGGCCTCAGCATCGTTCCAGGTCGCACCACGCTCTTTTGATCCCATTAATTGTTAATAGGCTGAGAGGAAGTTTGCATTGTGAACAGGTGAAGAGATCTGTGAATTGCAATGCCGGAAACGCCGGAGTCAGCTGACTGTAAATAGGAGATGATGTGGTCTGGTCATGAGCTCTTTATCACAGAACCGAGCCACAACTGAACCATGCCGAGCCCTACTGTTGAACTAGTAGGCCTACTAGATTTAGCGTGGTTCAGTTGTTTCTTGCGCGGTCCAGGTCAGTTGGGTTCCATTTACACTCCACAGTTATCTCAGTTAACATGCTCGGACCGTTCTCGGCACGGTTTCAAAAGGGTAGTGTAAATGACGTTTTTGACTTCACCAGGTTTGCACAAACCTAGCTGGTATTTTGGTCTTTTCCTCCATGATCTCGACTAGAACAGTGATTTTTTGAGGCAGTAGTTGGGCAACATGGACTTTAAGCTCCCTCTACGAGTTTTCTATGGATTGAGATTTTGAGACTGGTAAAGTTCTCAACAACTTTGAATTGCTTTTTTATAGAGCCACTCCTTCAATTCCCGATTTTTGGGGTCTATGTCAATCTGGAAGACCTAGGTATGTTCAACTTAGCAGTAACTTCAGGATTTGAGTTCCTTTTTTTGTAATATTGCGAAATAATGTTTTATTAAAAGACTCGCATGATAAGAAATCTATACCTTCTTTTATTTAGCTAGTAGCAAACAAACATGATGACTCCCATTAAATTACTTTTGGTCATAATTTGTTAATGAAAATGCAATGAGCATAACACACAACACATGAATGATAAAGATATAATGGTGTTTAAACCTTTAGTGAAATAAAGCTTGTTCTAGCTTCACAAACAGCAGCTCAAACATGTTAGCATGGCGTACCATGCGCTCCATTTTTTTCTTTACCTAATAGTAAACACATGAAATGATCAAAAATCATCAACGACATAAATTATTTAACTAGAAATTCTCCCTGACCCATGCCAGACCTCTACCTCTGTATCTCCATTTGGGAGGCTTGATTTTTTTCCTTCTGCATTTATCAGTAGCAGGCCACAGCAATGATGTCCTCAGTGCCACAGGATTGCTGAGCAGAGTCAGCTGCAGGCAAACCTTCGTCCTCTCGTTAATATAAACCATAGACATAAGTTCCCTATATCAAAAAATTATTATTATGATTTATGGCCCAACAATGTCTTCTGTTGTGATCTCAGCACTGATGCTTGGTCTGATTATTTATTTCACACACCTGCATAGCTTCATCCAGTTGTCATTACCTGCTTATCTGATCCACCTGCATTAGTCTCTATTTAACCAGCCTTCAGATCAGTCCTCGGTGCTAGATTATTCGAGCCATGGGTGAGAATTATTCTACTGTACTTATATTCTGACTACCTGATCCTGAGCTGTTCTCCCTCTCGACCTCTGAGGTTGCCTGTTCCCTTCTGATCCATTTGCCTGAGCTGTCTTCTGACTCCTGCCTGATATCTGCCTGCTTGTATACTGACCGGAACAGTTTCCTGACCACTGAGTCTACCTGACCTCGTCCAGCCTATCAGCCCCACTTTGTACTGTACCTGGAACTGGGACCTGTCTCCGCCTTGGATTCTCCTTTGGCATATCACCGGATCTCTTACATCCTGGCTCTGACAACCCATCACATCACCGACTTCGGCTTTGGCTTCGCCCTCTGGATCGTCCTGCCTTCATCCGTCTGCCTGGTTCTTATCTTCTGCCTGTCCTCTGACCGATACATCAGCGTATGGGACTCTCTCTGCGGCTGTCGCTGCGCTGCGTTGGCCTGCCGGCCAGAACCACCCTCTACCTCTGGACTGAACTATAAGACCAGGTTAATTATTCACTCGTTCGTGATCAGACACTTCCAGAAAGACTCTGTCATTCTGTCATTAACATGCTGTCTCTACCTGCAGAGGTTTCTGCCTTAGACACAACGCCGTCCAACTCGCTTCTGTTTTCAATAAACATTCTGAGAAATCTAACAGTTTGTCGGCCTCGAATACTGGATCCTTCAGTTCTGAGCCTTGACAGTCTTCTGCAAATACTCCCCGTTGTTGGGTTACCTTGGATCAATTTTTATTTTATTACTGAAACTGTTATTTTTGACTTTTTGCCTAAGAAAAGAGGGTCATAAAAAAAAGAAAGTGGAAAAGAAAGACCTTCCAACACCTGCGTCAGTGAGCTAAACCTTGGGCTTTGCTCCGACTTGCCCTCGTATATCAGAGTGAAAAGATGTCTTTGCCTGAGGCAAAACAGGACATGGATGCAGAGGAAAAATGAGAGGGAGATGGATTTTTTTGCACTAAGGAGATGCTAACACACCACATCTAACCCCCAAGTGAGCAGATACAGAGTCACTTGATTCTCACCTCTACAATGAATAACCTACAATTCTAGAAGAACATTTTGGCTGTTTTATTAAAAAATTACCTCAAACACAATGCCAATTTAATTTTCATATATTTTCTTTTCTATTAACTTTGGCTTTTGATAGTATTTTTCTTCACATTTTTGACAGCTTTTTTTTTATATTTTACAAAGTTTTACTCTAACTTATGCAGACAATTTTTGATGAAAGGTAGTGATGTTATGTCCAACACAGAGGCTTCGATGCAGGCTTCAAACTCTATAGGGTGGTTATGGTGAAGCAGTGGGCTGGAGATGGCATTGCAAAATGTCACTGGTGACTTTTCAATACCATCACTGTTCATTCAGACTGCTTTGAGGTGAGAGGCGGAGCTTTGAACATTTGGCACGACTCTGTGTATTTAAGATGGCTGAAGCGCCAGTTCATGTCACTGGTCTACACATATTATATAATAAAATCACCTCTCATTTTTTGATATCCAGAGTTTTTTGATTATCCTTTCATGGAGCAAACATTAAGGGAGCATTTCCAAGTGTGGAAATATTTCGATTTTAAGCCACTTAAGAAGGTAATGTATATTCAAAGTGTTTATTAGAATACCTAAAGCCTACACTATCTAGTATTATAATATTCATGGTATGAAGTTATGCAAGAGTGGCATTTCTTAAAAATGCCAAATATATAACAGGTATGATGCATAATGTAATAACAGCTGATTGTTCACAGTTGCAGGAAATTAGTCCCATCAGCTGAGCGGTATAAAAGGAGCCTGCTGCCAGCACTGTGATGCTTGAGTGTTAACTCTAGTGGTAATGCAGAGCCCTCTTAACTTTGATCTTTGTTAAGAAACTCATTTCTGTGAGTTCATGTTTGATTCCACAGAAACACTGATGAGCTCTCAGATTCCACTCTAGTTCACAATTCCTGGACTCCGAGAAATCCTCTGCAGGTCCTCCATGTTATCAAGATAGACTGGGAGCTCCATTCTTCCTTCCTCTTTGGACCAACTCAACCCTGTCGACCCTCCAATATGCCATCTGTTCATTATTTCACTGAAGTTCCTGACTCATCTGCAAATAGCAGTCTTCCCGGACCACCACTGAGACTCGCCATGACAGAAAATTTCAACTACGCAAAGCTCCTGGGATTATCCTGTTCCTGAACCATTTGATTCCAGATCCCACCTTATCATACTTGGAAAAACAATTTTTAATTCTACCTAGAGATGCATCCATGCATATGGCTCAGATAACTTACCCATGACAGAACACTTAGGCAAAGCTGACCCAGCAGACAATCTCAGCAGTAGCAGCTAGTTTACATGCAAAGTGTCCTGCAGTGTCCACACACAGCAAAAGGTCCTGCA
The DNA here is from genome assembly GCF_000732505.1 of Cyprinodon variegatus. Taxonomy (NCBI): domain Eukaryota; kingdom Metazoa; phylum Chordata; class Actinopteri; order Cyprinodontiformes; family Cyprinodontidae; genus Cyprinodon; species Cyprinodon variegatus. The sequence goes on along the minus strand of NW_015150674.1, from coordinate 482,308 downwards.
GCACGTTTTGAGCAGCAGGAGCAGTGCATCTGAGCAGCTGAAGCAGGGCCTCATGAGCATCTGAGTATCTGACACGCTGGACGCACTTCAGAAGCAGCAGCTGCTGGAGTTGGAAAAATCTAACTTTTGCTGCTCGACACGCCATATCAACCAATCAGAGAAGCTGATCTGGGAACTGGCAGGGAGACAGACACAGCGCTGCTGATGCAGATCACTATGATCACTCCACTGAAACTGTTTATTTCTGAACTGCCCCCTCTCCCAAACACATCTCAAGTCTCCACTAAGTACGGAGCCCATTCCCCCCATCCTGCTCTCCCTCCGCTGGCTGGCGTCGGGGCTCGCCGGTGCACTGGTGGAGCTCGAGGTCTGGGGTGGATGCCTGGGTGGCTACTGGCTCATGCCTGGCGGCATCTCCGCGGGCCCTGGCCGGCCGGGGCCTTGCTGGGGCTCCTATCTGGGGCTCAGGACCGGATTCACTTCAGGGTCACCTTTCTGCACATGCACAGGAAATGTACTGATCCAACCTGGTGGACACTGAAGGGGGGACCCGAGATACACTACACGAAGGGTTTTTATCAAAAACATAATTAATATGTACAAATACGTAATAGCTGTATTAACCTTACATGTAATCAGAGTTTTATGGGCCCCCAAGTGTTAGGATTCCAGTTTGTGTGGGTTGTTTTTGTGTTTTCCTCTCTCCACCACCAGGCGGTGCCCTGTCCTCATTGGGCCTCCTTGCACACCTGCGGCTCGTTGGATCATTATCAGAGGAGTACTTGAGCAGCAGGCTGTCACCACCTCGATGCCAGAGTGTTTGCCAGTATTGGGTACTCCAGCCAAACTGAGATCAGCAGAGTCTAACCTTAGCATTGTTTCTCTGAGTCTGAACTTGTTTTTTTTTCTTTGTTCTTCGACAGGAAGACTTCCTTTGTTACTTGATAAGCCTGGACCTTCTACCCCTGGAAGGAATTACTGAGCAAGGGGAAAACCTCCACATGATCCGTTCAAGTCCACTCCTGGAAAACCAAGTGACAGTCTACTCCTTTGCTCCTCTGGGTCCAACGTATGTCTGCCTGTCCGCTCTCCAACGAGATCCCTCTTCTCTGGATTAAACCCCCACAAACTGGATCCAAGGATAAACCAAGAACCCCCCAAAAGTAAGTGCCTCTCCAGCAATATTCAAGCCTCAGTCAATTTTCTCACTGTCCCTGAACTGATCACTGTGATCTCCCCTTCAGAGTTTCCGGTTCCGGTTCACCAGTCTGCTGAGTTCCAGCATTGTTTCCCCACTGAGTTTCAATCTCCATCAGCGTTTGCTAACCTACAGTAAACCTGTTAAACTTTTACCCTTGGTCTCTGAGTGGTTCTCTGCATGTGGGTCAGATCTCTAAAGCCCATTGTGACACCAAGGAACCCGGAGCCCTAGGCAACTGCCTAGTTTTGCCTAATGGTAAATCAGCCCCTGTATACGAGGCACAAAAATGAAGCAACACGCAATTTTTTGGCTGCTTCTGCTGCATGCGGTCTAAACGTAGCATTAGCAAAATATCCCTTTCCCGTCCCTCAGCATAATGCTGCCAGCTCTACACTTAGTCTGTTACATAAAATCCTGTTTTAAAAAATGTCGCACCCCTAATGGTCTTGACTCTCAATTCCAGAGATCACAGTGAGTATTAAAATTTACTTCTGTGTTAAAATTAGGTATAGATATAAAGTAAAAACAAGCTAAATGTGTTTTAAAATTGCAATAAAGTTGACTTGTCTTAGCTTCTCTTCCGTTATTTTTTCTCTTTTTCTCCATACTGCTGAAACAGAATGACATGTAAGGAAAAATTATATCATATAACAGGAGCAGATGGAGACTCAGTTTCCTCAGGGGGGAGTTTGAATGAGTTAAGGCAATGTATTGCTTGAAATATGAGATAAAACATGTACTTAATCTGCACTATCTCAGAGAAACTCTTCCTCGAGATATTTTAGATGATTTTTTATGTAATTAAATGTAAAAAAAAATGCACTTTTTAATTTATTTTCTTGCTTGTATTACATTGGAAACTAAAATTTGTGTCTGAAATACAACATTGTGTTCATGTCAAGCTCGCCTACTTGTGTCTTTCAAAAAAAATCAGTGCCGAAAGCAACAAATTACCCTTCTTTTCTAATAACAAACGCCTCCCTATTCCCAACATGACAAGCAGCCAATGGTAATCACCCCCTTCTCTTGATTGCATTTCATCAACAGAGCAGCAGATGACAAACAACCTTACAGAACTGCAGGGGCAGCAATGTTTTCAGCAATGTTTCCAGTGAGGGCAGACTTGTCTCTACCTGTCCAAGGGTGACCTTTCATGACCCAGAGTCTGATTCACAATCTGTATCCGCCTGACCGAAGCTTGGGCCCAGGAAGCAATCTCACTCCCTCTCAGGCGGCTGATGGGTCCCTGCCTGCTGTTGACTGTGTATCAGGGGGCGTTATAAGTGTGATTTTATTTCCAGTTCTCATTTCCCAACAAGAGGCTCATGCGCCCCTCACTTATCTGTGCTCAAAGGGATCGAGCGCTCAGAAAGAACCATGATTGCATAAATGAGATGAGGAGCTTTGTGGCTGCAAACAAGATTTCAATCTGGAAGGATCTTTGGGGCAGCATCATGATTTATCCTGATCTTTCATCTCGCACAGCTGTACCTCAGCTGTAGGATTAAAAATAGAATATCTGCAGCTGAAAGGCTTGCATGTACCTGAAACTGTGCTGCTATAACTCTCAGACCCCCCATCACCCTTTGCCGATTTATTAGTAATCAGAATGAAATCTAACATCTTAGCAATTTTCTGACAAAGTATAACAATTGATTGGCAGATGGTAAGATTGTGAAATATGAGAACATTTTATTCTAAAAGACAAGATTTAATGTGGATATTAAATAGTAAGTTCAGTCGATCATTTTACTATATTTATACCCCCTGAATTTAACTTTTAATACTCCTCTTGAAGCTGAAATCAAAATATTTAATGAGATTTATTTTATTACCCTGAATACAATTGGACTTTCTTTTAAAAGAAGTTGTTCAACAGCAACAAACTTCACAGACTAAACACAATGTTGCATAACAGCCAACTTTCTTGGAGTATATCGTTTTCTGGTTTAAGATAATTTACACATCGATAGCTGACAGTATGGCTTACAGATGAATCTAAGTGGTTATTTTGATAACACCAACTTTGCACACCAAGAGACGTTCTACCCTTTTTTGTTCTTAGCTTTACCTGCCCAGGCTGATAGGCCTGCTACTACCATAGAGTCATGGCACACAGGTTAGATTATCCTTTTTGGGGGGGGGTTTCAACCGTCCTAGGTCCATGATGTAATGAACACAACAAAAGCAACAAGGGAGGTCTAATTTTTTTTTCATGGCAGTATATCAAAACAAAGACTGTTTGTTAATGGGTGCTGTGTATTGATAACTGTTATGCATAAGTAAAGTTTTATGTGATTACAAGTTTCTTCGATCCACTGAGCATAGGTGTTGTATCCTTCCCTTGGCTTTTATTATTCTCCTGGCGTCAATGTCTCTTGTATAACTCTTCAAATGGTTAGACAATATTGTCTTGGCAGTTTCTAAAGCCGCAGGTATGGACAGCTTATTGTACTTCCTAGGCACCTCTTTCTTCATCAAACTATTCTGCAGCTCTGATCGCTGCCAACTTCCCCTTGTGCTGCCTTGATCTTTGCCTCCAGTCATCATTTTCATGGAGGGTACTTCTCCTGTGGCTGTTCATCTTATAGCCAACCATCCTAAGAAGTGCCCTTTATGATGGTACTTTGTGTAGTGTTGGTAATCAGCTCAGAAAGGTCCAGGTTTTGAAGTTAGCTATGATCTTAACTTTTGAGTTGCCTGCTCTGGAATTGTGTAATTCTTGGGGCGTGGTGCCCAATCTTGGAATGTGGGGATGATACCGATGCTGATGTTATCTCCCCCCGGCTTAATATCCTAGCTCCTCTTTGCTGTAAAATCTGCATTTGATATCAATAATCTGGCAACTCCTTGCCAGTAGAGAGAGGAATATAGATAGGATCACAGGTGTGATGAATAAGGCTTGTTTAGAAGGTGGAAACAATGATCCTAACTGACTCCAGTGCAGAGCAGAGGGAGGGAAAATAGTGGTAGTACAGGCAAGCATAGGAGAATCATTAAAAGAAGACGAATGTTACTACTCTTTAATAAAGTTGTCAGCTGGCTCATTGTGTACCATAACATAAAATAAGTTTTAATAAAAACACTAAACCTTTAAAAAAAAACACTGAGTAGTTGCTATCAGTGAAAAGATATTTATCTAACAATACACTAATACTCACATTTAGATCGTATGGATAAACGGGGAGGCTTTAGATTCTCTTAATCTCTCCCTTTTTCTTATAAATGGTATAACAATGATGCAGAGATGGTATAACTCTGCTGACCAAGACAGCCTTTCAAAGTTTCTGAGTGAAAACCAGATTTATGTACTGTCTCTGGTTACATCCTCATTAGAGTTGCTTAGTTAGTTAGTTAAACAAACGTACTTGGTTATAAATGGAGGCAAGTAATCTACCACATTTCTCCTGTGTGCTCATGGTCCTCCTTCACTCACCCTTTTAAACCTCTCAATATCAGCTTTTAGTCCCAGTGGGAAGAGCGTGTTGACCTGTGTCAAAAAAAAAAATCGGTAAGCAACCTAGACTAAAATCGCAGAGGAGAGGCAACTCCAGACTGGAAGAATGTCCAGCCCCTCTCAAGGAGACTGGTTCCAGAGCCAGAGCTATGCGTCAAGGTAAGATCAACTATCTCTAGTTGGAACCTTTCAACCTCGCGCACTAATTCAGGCTCCTACCCCACCAGAGAGGTGACATTCCATGTCCCAAGAGCCAGCTTCTTCAGCCGAGGGTCAGAACGCCAAAGTCCCCGCCCTCGACTGCCACCCATGAAACAATGCACCCGACCCCTTTTGCCCCTCCTACAGGTGGTGAGCCCATTGGAGGGGGGACCCATGCTTCCTCTTCGGACTGTGCCAGGCTGGGCTCCATGGATAAATGCCCGGCCACCAGGCGCTCGCCAGCATGCCCCAGTTCCAGGCCTGGCTCCAGAGTGGTGCTCCGGTGATCCGCGTCCGGGCGAGGGAACACTATGTCCGTTTGTATTATTCATCATAGGGGTTTTTGGGCTCCTCTTTGTCTGGCCCCCCACCTAGGACCTGTCTGCCTTGGGTGACCCTGCTAGGGGGCATAAAATCCCCAGACAGCATAGCTCCTAAGGTCATTGGGACACTCAAACCCCTCCACCATGATAAGGGGAGGGGTAGGCCCAGGGAGAGGTAAAGCTAGTTTAAACAGTTATTTTCTTTGTGGGCTTGTGTTCTTGGCCATTGGAACAATGCTGGGGCTGAGGCTTGCCTGCTTTTTTTTTAAGCATTTGGTGATTTTTACCTGTGAATAGAAGTTTATAAATAAACTTTACTTTCTTACTTGTGTTGGTGATATATTTTCTTTGCCTTGGAGTGTGGCAGTATGTCTGCAGCCTTCAGATCCACCAGATCAAGCTGTAAAACAGCTGATTTAACACTTCTTAAAATGCATGAAGCCAAACCACAAAACCTAATTAAGTCAGTTCTGTGTTTGAGTCGATGGGTCACAGCAACAGCGCCTGACGAAATGTGAATCTGATGAAGACCAAGTAGGAGCTCCTGGAGACCTTTCTGTCCTGAATAGAGACGCAATGCTTGAAAATGAATCTTTCATACACTTTCCTTCAGCAGGGGAGACTTTTATCTTACTCCATTTGCATTTTTGTCACCAAAGCAATTTACATTTTTATAGCATAATTAATGAGCAAGAAAGTCATTTACATCTCCCTCCTGTGTTCACCACTACATTGTCTGGGGCATATCTGATGTAGTGGGCTCCACATTTGAGGGGATGTGTGGGAGTGTTTCAGAGAGACATACAGACATCTGAATTTACAGAAAGAGAGCCAAACAACTGGGTAATTGTTCCAAAGCTAAAGGAGGTTGAATATGCTGTCATAATTAAATTGGGACAAGGTGTTTGAGGTGCAAATTGAGGGCACAGCATCTTTACCCTGAGTATGCTCTCACATCAAATACAAAGAGGCAGGACTCTGTAGCAAATTACGCAATTTAAACAGCACAAAAGAGAGCGGTTCGTCTAAGTAGCATTTTAATTCCCCTAGTTTGCAAAAAGATGAAACAGCATAATTCATCATGATTTGGCTCTTGGTCAATGACCCATTTCTGTCAATATCTCATAATAGTTTCAGATGCATTATATATGAGTTTCTAGAAAGAGAATACTGGGAAAAAATATGTTTTGTTTTTTTTTTCATAATAAAAGCTACAAAAACATGGAAAGACTAAAACAGTAAACATAGCTTCTGCAATAGAATAAGAGCTAAAACAAAAAAAAAATTGATTGTTTAAAGGGTAGGAGAGCATGTGATTAGATTTTAACCCTTTTGTTTTGGGAATAATTAAAATAGATATACAAACTGTACAACAATCAACAATTTATGAGCAATAAAGTAGAACCTATTTTAAAATCTTCACTGTCTAAACCTGACCAGGTGTGCAACCACAGATCTAAATGATTTATCTAATGCTGGAGCAACCAGGTGATAAAAAAAAGCTGCTGCTGCAAAGCCACATGTTTATTGATGTGTCTGGCCTCCCCTCAGTGCACATTATGCTACATGAAGACAAGCACCAGCATAAACAAACCCTATAGAGCGAAGAGCAGCTGAATACACAGGAGATTATGAACTGATGGATTTTGTTTTTTGAAAGTGGCAGGTAAGACATAAAAAACGAAAAACTAAAATTATTAAATCTATCTTTAAAAAACAACCGCAAACAGATATGGCTTTGATATTTGTCACACAACATGTGAAAGTGTCTTTTCAGGTCACCTACCTTTCAGTGCCATCTGAAAATATACACAAGCACATCTGATAGACATAAATAAAATCCCTAAAACTAAAATCTATTTTTGTTATGGTAGCATAATTTTATAATGTAAAAAAAAAAAAATAATGTATTCTTTCCTTAACTGTTTAGTTACAAAAAGCACTTAGTAATTTTTTTTTTATTTATACTTAAATTTGGTAAGCTGAATAGGGAGTGTTCAAACTTGTAATTTGCATTTAAATACGACATAACCTGTTGGACAATTTATCTTAGCTCCTCTTAAAATAGGAGAGACAAGAAGGCACGTCATTCAAGTGAGTCACAAATCTATACTGAAAGCAATTAAGACAGTTGGAAATAAGAGAAAATACGCTGGATGAGGATCAATGTTTATCTCACCAACAAAAAAAGAGGTAAAAAGAGAATTGCACACAGAGTGGCATTTTGGGATCACCAAGTTTCCATAACAACGATAAGATGCTCCCTTTACCAACTGGTTTCTTGGGCCGCATGCTAGGAAAAACAACTTTTTTTTTTCCTTCCCACCAAATAGAAACATGTGGAGCTTTTTTTTCTTTTTTTAAAGGTACTGGAAACAACAGGGAAAGGAAAAACCTTTTGCTTTTTTGACAGCTGACCATTAGTTGTGTTTTTTTGACAATTACTAAAGAGTGAAGTGTTGACCTGTGAAGCAGAGTTTCAGAAGCAATTTCACAACTGAAATAAATCCAAAATAAATCAAAAATAGCTCCACAATCATTAGGTTTACATGAAACCTTCAGAGGTAAGAGATAAAATAATATTTTTCCAGTGGTACTACTATCACAGACCTGACGAAAGTTTTTCTTTAAATTAACTGTGAAAAAAACACCCTGAAAATATTTTTAAAGTGAAAACCTTAGGATGCATTTATTAACATCTTTACGATAACTGTAGCAAAATAGGACTAAAGCAGTTGAAACATACGTCTCAGAGGGTTAAAGAACCAGATGAAGCTGTCATCTCTACCTGAAAATCTCACTAAAAGAAAGAAGGCAAGTAGAAGCGTTTTACTGATATCTTATTGAGTGTGTGTGTGAATGGGTGAATGAATGTAGTGTAAAGCGCTTTGGTCAAGTCTCCTAACTTGAATAAAGGCGCTATATAAGTACATGCCATTTACCATTTACCATTTTAAATCTTGGGTGCTCAGACCTCTGCGAGAAACATTAGCTCTGAAATTTACCTTGATAATATGTGGGAGCTGAATGAATGAAAACAGGGATGAATCTCCTCAGGCCTGAATCTGGTGGTGGAACGGAGATGGAATAAAGATGGATAACAGCTGGAACAAGTCGCAGGTTCATATTTATCTTCATGTATCTATAGAAACATTTTCTACTGCACATATGCTGAAAAAAATAATTTTTAGCCGTAGCACTTTTATGAACTTCGACTGAAGATCCCAAACCCACTACTGCAGCACTTTAGTAGGAAGAAAGGGGAGCTTTTTACTGGCACAAATGCTGACATTAAAAATGTTGTATGCTGCATAATGTTATATGGTAGCACAGCTGGCTAGTAGGAAGATACTATAAAAGAAAGTGCTTAAATTTGTAAGGCGAGAAATGGGGTTTTATACTGACAACAGTTATTGCGAAAAACATTTATTCTGTTCTGTTCAGTGTTTGTAGAGATTTACAGACTGATGAAAAGTTTAAACTGCTCTAATCCATTTTGTCCTTTAGTGTACATGAAACTTTTCAAGGGAGAATTGTGGTCAGATTTAGTTAGCTAAATCTGACCACAGTTCTCCATTGGAAAACTTGTCTTTGTGTGCGCCTGCATAACGATATTTAATCAGAGCTGCAGCTGATATAATGCTGAACTGAATGCGGTTTTATATTAGTTTCAGAAACTGAGGTTTTAGTAAAGTCCTGCCCGCGATGGCTAAAGCTGAAGCTCAGCTCGATGAATCCATTCTGGATAAATAAAGGTTCAGAGGTTAATCTTCTCTGCATGGCACATGGATTATGTTCTTATGCTTTGGAGCAATTACTCAAGTGAAATACGAGGCACAATCACTGGGATGACCTTATCGTAAAAGTCACCTGGAAATCTGTCATTTCCATCAGCTTCAACTTGATCACCACAAATAATGGAGGACAGGTCAGGAAGAGGGTGCTTGATAATCTTAAGTATAAAAAAGAATATCTAAAACATGGATGTCCACTTATATTAATGAACTAATATCTTACTTTAAAGCAGTTCAAGAGGCGGACAGAAATTCCCTTCAAGCAGGACTCCAAATTTGAAGAAATTATCTATGATAACACATTTTAAGTAAAAGCTTGTACAATTTAGTGAAAGTCTACCTCTTTATATAACCGATAATCAGATAGTTTGCCAATAGAATGAGTGTTTTTAACTAATAAGATAATATACACTTAAAATAAGTGTAAATTGTCTTGTTCCATTGGCAAAATGTTTCTTTTATCACCTCAATCCAAGAACAAATACACTTATTTAAAGAAAAAATTACATCTCTAGATTTCGATTTTTTTCCCAGTGTATATACAGGTGCCTGACACACTTTAGTGAATGTTATTTGCAAGATACAAAATAAAAAGTAATATTTTTGCTCTGCTTGACAACTATGTGATTCTTTGTTAGTCTAATGGAACAAATTTAAGATGTATATAGTATGTTTGTGATTGTAAGTTGAGAAAATGTGGGGCAAGTTTAAGGGGCAGTAATGTTTTCATATGAAATTATGAATATAGGGCAGACTTAAAGGGGATGTCTAACTAAATACCCAATGGTGATTATTTTTCCAAGCATAGAAAAGCTTGCTTAGGCTGATAAACTGAGCAATGTGCAGAAACATTCCCTTTAACATTAGACTGAGTTAAATAGCTTTTTTCTAGTAGGAATTAGGGTGTTCTTCAGGCAGGCGGTTTGTGAAAGCAGGTCAGCATCATTAAGCGTGCGTTGCGCTGCCTCTGCCGTCCCTGCGCACTGAGAGCTCTCCCCTCATCACTCTCCTGTGTTTTTGCTCCTCACACCTGAGGTGACAGAGCCAAGCTCAGAGCGCACCGAGCCGCTGAGTTTGGAGAGCGAGATCTGCGCAGGGAGGAAGGGTGTGCGCACGCATGGCTGGAGCTGTGCGCATTCATGGTGAATGAATTTCTCCACTGGGAGCAAAAGAAAACCAGCAGCGCCTGGCGTTTCTGCGTACTGTCCATCCATCCAGCCGTTTGAGGTTTCTTTAAGCACAATGCGAGCCGGAGAGACGCGCCTTATGCCATGTTGAACAAGTCCCCGACCCTCCTGCTGGCTCTGACCGCGCTTCTCTCGACATGCCGGGGATGGAGCGACGAGGACCTCCTCCTACCGCCCATCAACTCCTCCAACAGGTTCCTGGCCAACCTGGAGGTGGACGTGCGCTTCTCCAAAAGGTCCGTGGAAGACAGCGACGCCTCGCCTGAAGTGTCCCCGCTGCAAAGCCTGCTTCCCTCCCACTGTAATGTGACGGTCCACCGGCTGCTGCCCACCTCGCTGGTGGCCCGCTGGGACAGCAGCTTCGGCTTCCAGTGTGACGTGCTGGTATACACCACCAACAACCACGGCAGGGCGTTCTTCTCCGCCTCCTTTAACCGGGCCATCTCCCCCGTGGTGATCGAGCACCTCGGGGTCACCGGGGGTCAGCAGGAGATGAGGCTGTGCGTGGGTTGCGGGATGTCCCGGTACCGCCGCTTCGGCCAGGGCAGGTCGAGGGGACAGCAGAGCGGGGATCAGGTGTCTTTCTGCTGCGTGGATTTTAGCCTGGACGAGCTGAAGGGGGACAAAAGTTGGAGGCTGAACAGGAAGCCCATCGAGTCCACATTAGTGGCTTGTTTCATGACTCTGGTCATCATCGTGTGGAGTGTTGCTGCTCTCATATGGCCGGTGCCCATCATTGCAGGATTTCTGCCTAACGGGATGGAGCAGAGGAGACCCAGATAACTGATCAAATAAAACAAAAAAACACGACACTAAAGGACTATTCTGCAGCATTTAACGACTACCTTTAATCCCAAGAAAAATAAAATATAAAATTTACCAATATTCCCTTAAAATAAACTTTTGTGAAAGCCTTATAATAAGCTATTTTAAGGGGTTTGTTGGCCTTAGAACACCTTAAAATAGGTTCAGTAAAAATAAATAAAACAGATATAGTCTAACAGTGGGCTAGTTCATGGATTATTCATTAATTAACTTCACATGGAGTGCATCATGAAAACTACAGCACAAAAGATCAAATCTGGGGGGGAAAATCCATCCACACTAAACGTTGGATTTTATAAAATACAATTTCTTATTCGGTTGCATCTTTTTCTTCATTTTTTAAAAACTATGAAGGAAAAATGAAATTAAAAAATCTCTTTACAGGCTTCCTTTTTGGTTTTCGTTATTGTCTTTTTTTTATCAGCAAATATTGGACCAGTTTGAAAGTGATACCAAATAAAGACAGCTGAAACCAGGTGATAATCAAACTGGACACCATCTAATAAGAATTTAATGTATTTGAATTTGAATAAACTGTATGGAAAACATACATATAAAACAATCCAGTTCAAGTTTCCCCCATCCATGCGTTTATAATTTTAAGGGCAGATCAAAGGTAGTCCAGACTTGTTAAAATGCAGCAGGATAGCCCAGTCAAGTGCTGACAGTGTCACAAAAATAAACACTTTAATATCTGAACATAGCCTGTGCTGCCTATACTATAATTGTAGCCATTCAGCTGTACGCATCAGTGAATGAATGTGAAGACCCTTCAGCGTTTGGGTTGATCTTTTCCCTTTAGACCTCCTCCTCCTCCTCTTTAGGACAAATCAAGGTAAAGTCTAATTATAATAGCCAACAATAATCTATATTGGGACCAACACTAATGTGTTTTGTACACCCTGTAGGCCTTCCTAGTTTATGTCATGTAGAAGTTGGACAACTTTTTCTCTTCAAACAGTGTTTGTATAGTTTTTAATCTTTTCTAGACTGTTTTCTGCCTTATTATACAAAGTTTAGGACTTTGGCACAGAAACTGGACTTTAAAGTGTGCTGTCACTGTGGGCTATTTAACCTATAATCATGCTCTGTAACATCTACTTTTAATAGTTGTCTTTTCTTATTTATTAAAACCATGACAGATAGATGTTGTTTTTAGAGAGCAGTTATTAATATACTGTTTAATTTCTAAAGATCTGGTATATGTGTTTATTTGTATTAATGTTTCAATATTTTAAAAGAAATAAATACTTAAAGCCTTTAGCCTACCCCAGTTATCCCTTGCTCTTTTTCCTGTCTTCCAAACTGGCCTGTTCAAGTTTTTTTTTTTCTTAGTTTTTTTCCTTTTTATAATTACAGATGTAAGGTGTTTATGTTTCATTTTCCTTTTGACTCATTTAAATTTTAGGAATTTTTTTTGTCTCTCAGGTTTCCGTTTGCAGATCCCAGTTGGCACATTGCCATGCTATTTTTTTCTTACAGGAAGACGTCTTAAAAAATTTCCATTGCAACGAATCTGATGATCAGTTAAAATGTTGTTAGTAGTTTCATATTTGTGATTAATCTGTTTCTAAAAATATTAAAAAAGGTATAGAAGTTTATTTTGCTTTTTTTGTTTAATTTGTTTAATCTATTTGCTTTAACACCATTATTTCATGTCAGTGTGGTACGACGGTGTTAAAGTAACTAAACATCTATAATCAAATAGATCCAACAGATGGATTCCTTTTCCGTGTGTATTACTGAATTTCATTATAATAATAGTAAACATCAAGGTGTAGTTAAGCACTTTGAGGCAAAAACTTATTTTCATGACCAAATTGCTTCTAAAAATATCACATATCTCCCTGTTTTTATACTTGCCCCCAAATGTGTGGCAACCGTTCCTTCCACAGATTTCTCATAATCAATGTGACATGTTGAGGCAGGTTAGATGTTATCTGCCTAATCATACTGCTCTCCCTCAAGGCAGGCTAAATGTTTCAAACCTACATAACAAAAGGACACCATTTCTTGGAAAGAAGAGAGTTTCTCTTCTGTTTTTCTTTTCTGTAAAAGTGGCACGAGACTGTAACATGTAGTTCAGGCAGTAGTGGAAAGTTACAAAGTAATTTTACTTCATTATTGTACTTAGCTACTTTTTTTTGTCTCTTTTCTTTACTTGAATAATTTTTAGGGGGTAATTATAACTTTTCTCTCCACTACATTTTAAAGTCAAATATTGTACTTTCTATTCCACTCCATTTCCAAGAAGCTGCTTGTTCTTCTTTCCTTTTGGCTCAGCTTAGCTTTGTAATCCACTGTTTCACTTTTTCTTTCTTGAAATACATCTTCAACATGCAGGATAGCAAAAATTAGGACTTAATCTGGAAACCACTGTTTTAGAGATTTGCATGACGTTCCACAAATGTGACAAACTCAATACTTAAATACTTTTGAATGCATGTACTTTTGAATACTTAGTATTTTCAAAAGTACTTCAGTATTTTAACTTGAGTTGATGTTTTGACCAGGTAACTATTTCTTGTAGTTAAGTAAGAGGGGAGAAACAGATCAACCAGCATGATGAGGACACAGAGCCAGCATTGGTAAAGAACAGTGATGAGGAAAAGCATCAAACAGCAGCAGACCAGGGACAGTCAGCACCTTTGATGACAGAAGAAGGGCAGAACTCAGTGAAAGCAGGTGTTCCAGTTATTACCATGTGGGCAAAATAATGAAATTAATGAATTCCGCTGAATTGGACCTTTCTATATTTTTACTCGTTTATTTCTTTGTTAGCCTATTGTACTTTATTTGTATGGAAATTTCAGTAAAGGTGAGTGTCATTTTATAATATATGAATAGAATTCAGGAAATATTTGAGATGCGATTTCTAATAAAAGCTATGATAATATCCTTAACTTGATGAGGCATCACAGACATTGAGTGAACACAAGAAGTGAGGATTCCTCTGCTGTGACAGTAGTAGAATAAAACCCAGAATTTATGTTTCTTTGTGCCACCCCAAGAATTTAAGAGGCCCCATCTGGCCACCCCTATGACATATTTCTAGAGGCACCCCTGCTTAACCCCACACTGCTCCCCAGGCGCCACACAATGGCAGCCCACTGCTCCGTTAGAGGATGGGTCAAAATGCAGAGAACGAATTTCCCCATTGTGGGACAGTGAAGGGATTTACATTTACATAACTTCCAGACTTCAGGAAAGTTATTTCAAAATAATTATAAAAAAAAAACTGGGATTACTAACCAAGTAACATCTGGAATAATAATATTGTTGGATTCTTTAGAGTTTAAATGCCGAATTTAATATTAACAAAAGTAAGGTCAACTACCTCAGGATTTCGATCTATACTCTAGTTCTATTTCAAGATTACTTTTAGGTACTAGCATTGGCTTTATTTTCGATAGCAGGGGGACAGGAAACAGGTTTAGAGAGAGAGGAAGACAAGCGACAAAGGTCAGATGGGCCAGGATCCAAACCTGTGACAGCTGTGTGGAGGACCAAAGCCTCCATACATACAGTAACAACTCCTGCACCACTATCACACCATCTGTACTCTTGTGTCCAAAACTGGAAACCAACTGTGTAAATTTGGATCAAAAGATTAACTAAAGGCATGGCAGTGCAATTGTCAACACAAAAGTCTTGAAGCAAGGCTTTTGTGTCTTGCAGCAAGATGTTCCTGGGTTAAAATCTTGACAGGAGGCCTTCCTTCATAATGTCTTCCTGATGCATTGGTTGGTTGTCTCTCTCCAGGTCCAGAAACAGGCACATTGGATTAACTAGGTATTTCAAATTGCCTTTTGGTTTGAATTTTTGCAAGCATGGTTGTCGGGCCTGGTTTGGCTCATAAAAAATGCATGTAAGAGCTCTCTTGAGGCTTGAAGTTCTTTGCAATTAGCTTGTATCTTACCAAGGTCAAATTCCCAGAGCAATCTTGGAAACTTTCTAAGGTTTTCCTAGAAGGATGTGCCTAAGAGCTACTTTTACAATTATTTTATAAGTGCCAAATACTTTGTTCTTTAATAGACTTAGACAAACTTTATTGTCATTTTGTATACACAGAGTGTGTACGAAATGTATTTCTGTTGCATATAGCTTACAACAGTGAAATGAACATTACCATTATAATGTGCAGCAGTGATCAGAATGTATACCATATAGGAGAAAATGAAATTAGTTTAGAATACTGGTGAAATGGAAATGCCAAATTTATCTAGAAATTAAAGTTGTCTTGTAGAACTTTGAAGTAAATTAAAGCTTTTGAGTTTTTGAACATTTTCAAACATATTTAATCCAAGTAATTGTGAGACTTGATTTGGCCTAGAACAGTCCCAAAACTAACAGTAATTGTGAGTTTTCTGCCCTCTGGTTAGGTTAATTTTTAGTTTCTTTGTAATTTTGTGTCTATGCAGTTGTTTTCTTTCTTGAGTTACTCTCTGTTGCCCCCTTGTGTTTGCCTTTGGCTCCCTTCTAGTTACTTCTGTCCACATCTGCTCTATATCAGCTCATTAGCCCATCATTTGTTCCGTTCTCCATATATACACCGCCTCTGCAGTTCCTCATTGCTTGTTTCTTGTTGTTTTGTTGCTTTTTCATCTCTGATATTTTTTTTTTTTTCAGTATTTTGTTTTTTTTTTAACTTAGCTTCAGTTGCCCGTGGGATTCTTATTTAAATCAGTAAAACTCGTCTCTTCATTTGGGTCCTCAAAAAAAAAAAAAAAAACTCCACACAAACTCTTACACTTATTCCAGGATTTTATTTAATCTTGGTCAATTTAGTTGGTATTTAAAGATGCTTTTTTGTCTTTGTGTCAAAGTTGGCAAAGGTTCTTTATAATTCATTCTGCTATTATATGATATAAAACAGTTTTGTGTTTTTTAATATAATCTATTAACCGTTTATGATTAAATAACTAAATTATATAAGTTTTGGGAATTTAAATACACGAAAGTCCTTTTAAAATAGCCAGCAGACTTTTTAATATTAATAAATGCACAACACCATGACTTTGCATTTATCTAGAAGCAATGTGTTGTGCTTTACTGTAATCTATAAAAAAAAAATTAACACCAACTGCCTTGGCCACGCCTTCAATCTGGCTGAATTCAGGTAATCCAGTCACTCCTATTCATGCAACAGATCACGTTAGGATGGAAAAAAACAAGTCAGGGCATCTAAAAATCAACCACAGCTGGCGCACCTGAAAAGGGAAGCGTGGGAGGGAGAAAACTTAAAATGTGTGGCAATGTTCGCATCAGTGGATAACAAGAATTGAAGAAAGAGCACACAACTTTTGGTTACTCCTACGATCATCTTCACAAAGACAAAACATGTACTTTAATAGAACAGAAAGAGTATTTCTGCAGATTTTACTTCTTATTGCATTCATCTCCATAATTTCAGGTAAGTGTGTAAAAATATTTTAAATGTAAATCAGACATTGATGAGACATGTATTGTTAATCCAGTTTAAACTTAATAGTTAGGGGTACATTTTAAAATATGTCAAAACAAACAAAACAATGTTATTTGAAGCTTGACCTGTTTTATTCAAATTGGATTGTGGGTTTATCTTTTGTGTGCCTTTTAAATTATGAAATATTGCTATTTCAACTACATTTATAAAGATTCAGACATGTTTTTTGTTTCGTCTTTATGCAAACATTTTTATAAGTATTTACAAATCATCAGGAGAAAATTGTGAAGTCAAAGAAAAAGCACATGTCATACAGGATTAATCAACACAACTTAAAACCAACTATCTGAGAAGTGTGGGGTGCATTTGATTTTGGCCAATCCCAGCGTTTAGGAAATGTCCTGATTTCTATTAAAGAATGAAATCTGCTCACGTTGTTTTACAAACAAATTTTTGTCTACATCCGAGGAACAGGAAAAACACGTAAAGCAGAGTCGCTTGGTTTTATTTTCCTAACCATTCCAGTATGTTTTTCTTTTTTTCATACCAGCTCTTGGAATGTGTGACTGTCCATGTTTTGGTTCTACTTGTATCAGTTGTAAATAGAACATTTTATTCATACACTATAGCAGAAGTTATCACCTTTTGGATCTTGATGTACTGCTGGTTATTCATTTATTTTGTTAAAAAGAAATTCCTTTTTATTTTACTTTTTTGTTTGTCTTTATACACGTTCTCAGGAATTAAGCAATAAGGTTTACAGTATGATACTAAGTGTTGGTTTAATGTCACATGTGTAGAGATTTTTATTAAAGCCCCAGTTTCAGTTTGAAATCTGTAAAAATCTTCTTCAGGGTATTTGTTGTTTCTCCCTCTTGATTTGTGGTAAACTCGAATTAAGGCTTCCTGTGGCTTTCTTTAAACAACGGTTTTCATCTGGTCCCTCATCCATAGAGGCCAGATTTGAGGAGTGCACTACTAGCAGTCTTCCCTAAACAATTATTGTCTGCCCCATTTAAATCTTTCTGAAAGATACATTGGATTAGTAATAAGTAGAAGTAATAATTCTTTTAATAAAAGTTAGGGATTTTTACTGGGATCTCAACTAACTTGTTTTTTTTGTGTGTGTGTGTGTGTGTGTGTGTGTTTTTTATAAATTAGCGTAATGCCATTGTGAGACCAGTAGATAGTGCTGTTACTTTCTACTGTAAAGCCAATTGTCATAGCTGAAACGTGCATAGAGACAAATATACAATGTCCTCATTGAAGGGAGTCATCTTTCCTATCCTCCTTAATAAATAGACAACCACTTTCTGTTTTGCAGAATGCAAGGGTTTGACTTTTAAACCTGCTAATGAAACCACCATCAGGATCATCAACTCTAAGAACATGGATTGCAAAATGTGCAAAAATTCAGCTAAACCTCCCCAACAACAATGTAAAGACTCCATAACATTTGATAAAAACATCAAAGTGGAGATCGAGATTAAATGCAAGAAATCTCAAGATCTACCGACACTGGAAATCAAGCGCAATATAGGTAAAACTGTATGACTTCAGACTAAATTTTATTCTTGAATGTTAGCAGTTGCATATAAATGTATTGCTATTCATTGTAATGATTAACAAGCAGCCTTTGAAATATTTTCTTGGTTTAAATTGGCATAATTTCAAAAATAAGTTATATTCATCCAGTAGGGTCCAATATACAGTTTGTAAAACCCAATTTAAATCACTTGTTGCACTACTGTTCATGTAGCTGAAGCATTTTTTAATATAAGAATATCTTTAATTCCAGTTGCATAACTTCATACTTTAGATGTTTTCTTTTTGCAGAGAAAAATAAATCCTAAAAAATCCAAAATTTGATTTTATCTCAATTTGTATAATTGTTTCATTCCTATTTATGTTTTTTTCTCATTGTTAATCCATTATATTCTGGTTCCTGGGCTTCAACATTAATATATCATGGTGAGCTTGATGGTGGACGACAAAAAAAAAATATTTTGAATTAATGTTGAGAAATGCAGGAAAAAGGTCCATAAAGGATGGGTTAAATGCAGAAGACCACATATATTGTGCAGGTTACAATGATAATGATAATGGCAGACATTTACTCTCCAATCATCACAGATATAAATGTGTGAAGTTACCTAAACTTTGACTTGAACTACCCTCTTTGTTTAGATGAGACTAAGATTTTTAGCCACAAATAGACGAATATGAGGAGGAGCACTTTAAGCCATTTGTTGAATAAGATTTGAGCCTAACCCTTGATAGAGGGCATGGCATTATTGACTCTAAATTACCTTGGCATTTCTAAGGAAAAATCTGTGCACCCTGCAAAACAAATGGGTATAGATTTCTCCTTGTTTGCTCCAACCTTCAGAAAAGTTGTGGAAGCTTAAATGCTGTCCTATTGGAAGGAGGGCTGAACAAAAACCTATCCTTTTTGTATGAAGAAATAAAAGATTATGTTTTTTAAGAGTGACTAATTTTATCTCTGGGTTCTTATTTTTTTTCTCAGCATGTAGCCAGACATCATGTGACACGGTCTCCCAGGTTTATAAAGAATTCTCAGGTTTAGAGAAATACCGTCGCAGGTTTACCTGGAATATTAATTCTTCATCAACAAACTCCTTATCGATCAGTTTTGAGGGAGGTCTCCAACAGATTGGTATGGAAAAAACATGTCCTGATAAACACACCTTCACTCTCCAAGACAAAGGAGCTACGCTGGAGAAATACTGTTCCAAAGGGCCCAACACGGTTCCAATAAGGAAAAATCAGAGTTTCTCTCTGGAGCTCCCAGCAGGCCAGAGACTAAATAATTTCTCCTTTGAGGTCTCTCTGCAGAAGAAATCTGAAAGTAAGTTACATTTTTTTTTGTTTTTCTAAAAAAATTTTTTCTGTATTTGCCACAGTAACTATTTGAATTATTTGTTTTCCCTTCTTAACTTTTCTTAAAATATTTTGTACATCTTTTATCCTGAATAATTGGCTGATCTCTAAAAATTGTTTGGGAAAAGCCAACCTAAAATATTCTTCTTCTCAATTTCATCATTAAGATTTCCTATGTGGATTTTTATTTTTATTTTTTCAGAATTTTACAGATTGATTTGGGTAAATTTTCCCACTATCCCAATGATTTTCCATCAGATATAGTTATTGACAGTTTTCTTCTGGTGGAGCCATTCTTGGGTTGATTTCGATGTATTTCTGTAATCATTAAATGTTTATTCTCACTTTTTAGAGCAAATGTGCCGAAAGAAATTTGAAATTTCTTTTTTTTCTCTCAAACTTTTAGGCAAACCTCTTGTGATCCCAATACTTTGTGCTCTGGTCGGTCTACTCATCATTTTCATCATTTTGCTGCTGATGGTTTACATAAGGCTTAAGTGAGTTCTTTAGTTTATTTCTCTTTTCCTTACAAACTTTGCTTGCATGTATAACCGTTTTACATTTTGGATATCACAATGTTCAATGTATGTTTTAGAAATGTTTGTCATGGATCATAAAGCAAGTTAATTCTCAGGAGAAAGAAAAATTATGAATTGGCTTCAAATATTTTTAGTTATATATAAGAAAAAATGGTTGTAGAGTATAGATTTATTTTAAGCAGCCATACTTAACAGGTATAATTGCTCACCTGGTAGATACCATACATTTTTTCTGGTGTTTTCTGATTCATTCATCCTTGAGTGCAAACGAAATTAAGACTTGGCCTTTTACGTTTTCAAAAACTGTAGCTCTGGCCTTAGGTAATTATTGGTAAAAGAATTACCTTTGTATTTTGAAGCCTCTAGTAGGTTTAACTTATATAAAACTCCATTCACCTTCTGAGAAACACTTGTTAGTTTTACATATACATATGAAGAATGATAATTATATTTCCCAACATTTTTACCCAGTGAGGGAACTAGACTCCTGTTAGGCAAGATAAACGTTTCAGAAAGGGTTTGAAACTGACACGTAAGACTGAAAGGAAATTGAAAGTTAAACAAAAACTATTACCTGCTAAATTGCATTCAGTGCGTGATGAAAGTCATATAAAAAGCAGAAGCATCAGAAATTTGGGATAAATAATTTAACATATTTAATGTATGAAAGCTATTGAAGCAGAGATGAGCACAACTAAATGTAGGAAATAGCTGCACATGGAGCTCTCATGTTTTCTCTAGCTCTAATAATCAATTACAAACTGTATTTGTCAATACATTTTGTTTTTTGTGTCTTTTCTCTGCAAAAAAAGGAAGAATAATAGAGAAGCTGTTCCAGAAGTGTCAGTCTACAATTCAGGTAACGACCACGTCCAGCCAGCACCCAACAGGCTACCAGTAGGCTCTGAGGAGGATGAACATTTGTATTCCATGATCGATGAGTCACTAATCTACTCACACCTCCTGAAACGGCAAGGAAACGGTTTTTATGATGAGTATGAAACTTTCCAGTCTGTTGCCACTGACTGCAGAAGGCCAACAATCCATGTGAAAGCTGGTGATGAAGGCACCGTGTCAATCTTCCAAAATCAACAAGGTCCTCCACCTCCTAACAGACCTCCGAGTTACCTGGAGCTGCTGGGGGACCGTCCTCCGACTCCTGGACCACATTTAAAGCCCAAGGAAGCCGAGTGAACACATGATTTGGTTCAGTTTCCAGTTGGACTTTGACATTTCCCTGACATGCCTGTCAGTCTTTTTGAGCTTTCTGCTCCTCCAGAACAGTGTTTTTAACACAGCAAAGAAAAATGCCTTCTTCAAACCGGACTTCAACTGTTTTTTGTGGGCTTTTAAAGCCTGACTGTTTTGTTTTTCTCTCTCTCTCTTCAAATTTATAGTCGGTGTGTTTTAACTTACCAAATGGTATTAATTGTTTTTTAATAGATTATGGGGGTTGTTGTAAAAGGTAGGGCTATTATTTCTTGTGAGATGAAAAATGCAACTGTGTTTCTACCATTGCATGAAATGCCTTACCAAAAAAAATGATACCACTAAACTTTCCAAGACTGAGCACTTATGCATAACTTTTGTCTTTGAATGTGAAAGCCGGTGTTATATTAAATTAATATTTGTAGGGAAGTACTGTCCTGTTGATGGAGTGTTGTAACCTCAGATTACTCTGAGAAAATACCCTGGTGTTGACAAGCCTATTCTACTCCTAGTTAGGTTACATTGTTTATGGACTTTCAGCATTGGGACTGATTCCTGTTATTATTTATTTTTAAATTATACTGTATATAATATATATATATTATTATTTTTCTTATTGCATTCTCTAAATTATCCTTAGGTGGGATTGTGTGTGTACATGGTTGTTCCATGCACGCACATGGCATCGGCCCCATGTTTATTATTATTTGTTATTGTTTTCTTGTTTTTTATTATTGTTTTTTTTAACTATTTCCATTTTGTACTGTGTATTTTTGTAATATTAATCCACATATCTTATATATATTTATTGTTTATATTGTTATATTGTTTTATATTGTTTATATT
>NW_015150674.1:422691-460347 GCF_000732505.1 Cyprinodon variegatus | reverse complement strand
TATATATATATATATATATATATATAATTGTCTCTATGTACAGCACTTTGAACAGAGGCATTTTTATTAAAAGTGATATGTAAATGAAGTGTCCGGCATGTTTACCTATAAATGTCTGACCAATTTAAAATTAAAGTTGTGGAGCTAGTTAGTTAATGTTTTTGCTGTAATGCAATCGAAGGGCTGTGGATTATTACCTAATCCATCAATGTAGCTAGATTAAAACAATTCAAAAAATCAAAAGAGTAGCAGGATCTGTTATGTAATTATATTTGTAAGTTGTTTATGTTTGCAAACACTGGCTGACCCGTTGGGTTCAGGAGACCTTTTTTTTTTTTTACAGTTTTGGGATCAAAATTAAGAGTTCTTACTCAGTTGCTAGCCTAATAAAAGAGTTATTAAGCAAGCTTTAAAAAAAAACCATCAAAGCCTGATGGAACCCTGATCAGTGTATTTAAAAATGCCGTCTGCTTCGAAACAAAGAATTAGGAGTTCAAGATTGTGTTTGTTAAAATATGAAAAAGAGAAGAAGGGGATTTTTTTTTCTGCTGTTCCCTTTGCAGTTTAGATGTTGTCTTTACACTCATCTTCCTGAGGATTAAATATATTAAGCTTTAGTTTTATTTTTCATGCAGACTTTCAATATCCTAGATTCCTTTTTATGACATTTTACACAACTCTTTTTTTACAGCTCCTGAGAATTTCATTAATAGCTACACATTTTGATCAATATTCTGTAATATAGGCAGCATGTCTTGCATTAATAAAAACTGGACACATGCCATAGAAAACACACATTTGTTATAAAACTAAGTTTTATTACATTAAGCAGGCAATACAAAGACAGGGAATACAGATATTATGTTTAATGATATCTAAAGTATTTAAGAATATACATAAGTAATTGTATAACTTACATAAACGCTCAAATGAGTAGCTTATACTGCGACATTTACTTTCTTGGAACGATGGAACCTAATCGATTTTCTGTTTAAATGCTAATATCATCTGCATAGAGTGATATCAGGGTTTACACAAACCAGTGACAGCAAAGCTCTCAGACAATTTTAAACTCACACACTGAGGCCTTTTCAGCTTTGCAGCTCTCATCAAACCACTTTCCGTTTGCTGTGATGGACAAGATGGCGCAGTTTTGAGTGCGACCTCCATCAGGCTGCTGGGTGATCTCAGTCTCCCAGTTTTTGAAGCGCACACTGGACCCTGTTTGGTCCAACCAATGTCCGTCGGTCACCATGTCATTGATGCCCAACCAGATTTGCTCCTCCAAGCCAATGCTCTGGCGAACGTAGCTGTACAGTTGGTCGTTCTCATCTCCCGTTAGAGGAGTACTCAGGGTGCCTCCCTTGGCGATGCAGTCTTCGCTGGCGGTGTGGAAGGTCTTCTTCACTGGATCGGCCAGGAAACACTTTCCGAGAATTTTGGTGCCTTTCAGACAAACTAGGGAGGCAGACAAAAACAATGTGGCTCATGCGTTTAACTTATCCAATAAAACAAACACATAGCTTGCAGCGCCTCATATTAACCTTCTTTCTCATTCATCATTTAAAACCTACCTGTCTGTAAGGCTTGGTGTTCCTTCAACATGTTGAGCTCCTGAACGATGTCGTCAATCTGCTTCTGCAACTTCTCAATTGCAGCAGAATCTGGTTTAAGAAGCACAAACATCACATTTTCTAAGTATTACTGGGTACCTTAAGCAGCAGAGCTTTAGAAAAATGTATAATCTGTATTCATCTATGAAAATCGATCATTCCCCTTCAACATTTGCTAACTTTTCTCCTTTTTTTGGAGGTCTAACATTTCGAAACTTCTTTAGATACATTGGAATCGGTTGTTGACACTAGAGATTATGTGGAAATGTTAAATTATGTATATTTTGCAAAGGTCTGACAGAAAATCTTACCCTTCTTGCCATTTCTCTTCTTGGAGGAGGTTTGCTGCAGTGAGCAGTGCATCAGCAGAAGCAGACAAAATGTTACTGGAATCCCTCGAAGATCCATGATTGAAGAGAAAAAGCTTGACTCTACAGTTAACAAAACTGCTCCCCTGCTGCAGCTCCTCTCAACTCTGAGCAAAGCTTGGAGCCTGGTGCTGAAGGGCAGGCAGAACATAAGAGGAAGTCTTATCTCAGGGAGAACAAATGTTTAACAGATGTCAAACAGCTGCGTTTTTTTTTTTTTTATGTTGTTTTTTTCTTATTGGAGAGCGAAGGTGACGGACAGGCTTTTTTAAATGCTCCATTTGTTAATCATAAGAGGACCTTATCTGTATCAGTTTTATCACTTGCTATGTCGTATTGTGTTGCTAGAATCAACATTTCTTATGTTTTGATGAAGAATTCTATTTAGATTTGCTTGTTATTTACCAAGAATTGTTGTCGTCTCAACAGAAACTTCAGGACGAACCCGAACCAAATTCCTGGGGGTGCACACATCACAGAAAACCTCACCTGCTCTATTAACAACACCTTACTGGTCAAAATGGCAAAGAAGCGCTTGTACTTCCTGCGGAGGATGAGGAGAGCCCGCCTGCCCCACCCATCCTCACCACCTTTTACAGAAGCACCATAGAGCGCGTTCTGACCAGCTTTCTCACTGTGTGGTGTGGAGGCTGCAGCACCTCAGACTGGAAGAAGGTGAGAAGAGTGGTGAGAACAGCAGAGAGGATCACTGGGGCTCCTCTTCTCTCTATTAAAGACATTTCATCCCAGCGCTGCGTGTCCCGAACCCGTAACATCATCAATGACCCCTCACACCCCCACCATGGACTGTTCTCTCTGCTGCCCTCTGGGAAGAGACTTTGCAACAGTTTCTTCCCCACTGCCATCAGACAGCTGAACTGTTGAGAACATTTTAAATCAAGTTACAGATTCTACATCACACTGATAACACCAAACCAAAATACTGCATATCTGCACTATATATATATTTTCCTTGAAATGCTCTGAACTTCCATATCAATGCATTTTGCACAATGTCTTTTCTCCCACACTGTTTACATTTGATCACTGCTGCACTTTATGGAAAGGAAATGTTCATTTCACTGCTTAGCTGTTGCTCATTTACTGTCTGAAAGCTGTGCAAAATGAAGTTTTTCTTTTGTATGCACTCTGTATATACAAAAGGACATTAAAAGTTGTCTAAGTCTAAGAATGCACAATCTGCAAGGCAAAGTAATCTTTTTCTGTGAATATTTTACTTTTTTCAACCGAATATGTAATCTTTTGTTTTCCTTTCTGTTGCCTGGAGTGACTGCAGTTCAGGCGCCAGAGGTCTGATGTTTTGGGGTGTCTTGAGTCTACATCTGGATCTCTTCAGAGAGTTGAACAAGGCGCTGCAAACACGTGGCAGGGTCTTACATAACAAAGGAACTCTATTATGGGCTTCAAATCTAGTTGTACTTTCAGCTATTTATTCAGTTATTTATTGTAAATATTGGGTCATTGTGCATGAAAATGTCAACAATTTCTCATGTCATTGCACAGATTTCCAGCCTCATAACCAAATGACAAAAGACATTGATTTCACATCTTCATTTTTTCAACAATGCTGAAAGATATAAACTATAAATCCTGGCTGGTGCATACAAAGTTGTTTCTACTTAAAAAAAATAGATTTTACTGTATAAAAATGGTAGAAATCCTTTTATTCTTGTTAATCTAAGCACAAAGACATTTTTCTTTTCAGCTGAGTATGTTTCTCCATTTTAGAAAAGGTTTCTCAGCATCTTCTCACTTTTACACTACATTACAGTTTTTCTACATTATTTTGGTTAATTTCTTGAAACAGAAATGACTTTCCTGAAATAATACGAACAAACATCCAAAACTCTTGGCAATTGCTCACAACAGAATTGAATTTCTCATTCACTTTGGAACATTTGCAAAGTCTTTGTACATGTAGGCAAATGATTCAGTATATGTAGCTTACATTTAGCATGGTTGGTTTTGGCATAACCCTAAAATGGAAAACAACTTGAAGAATTAAGAAGAATTTTTGCTTTTTGTGGTGGCACTCGTGAGTTTTGTGAGAAATTTGTCAGAAATTCAAAAACTATTGAAGGGAAAGTGAACAGTTTTGGAAGACATATATGCTTTTGCAAGCTAACTACTGTGTTGTGTTAATTTGTAAGACTGTATTGACAATTGATATTCGAGGTTTTGAGGGTGAAATTTTGGTTTCAAGAAATGAGCAGAACCAAAAGAGAAAAACTATAACTGATTCGGTGAAATTCCAGATCATTGATGCCATGCTTTACTATTAAATCACATAACAAAGGGCTTCCTGATATACTGAAGTGATACTGAGGCCCATTTTTTCACCACCTTATCAAACAAAGAAAAGTGTCTCTCAATCAAATTTGATTTGTGTCAGCAGTCATAGGTCAGGAAATCAGTTAATTAACCTTCTAGTCAAAGCAATAATAAAAGAGGTTAAACCTGGAGTGCTTTGGGAGGCCAAAGTTTGTGTTGCCACTTTAGACAGTTACTAGTAAATATGGTAAAATAAAAACTCTGCTAGGGTTGCCAGACCCTGTTAGCATTTTTCTGTTCTTGCAGTTTTTTTTTTTTTAAGTTCTTCCAGCTAAGTCTTGATTTCCAGGGCAAATATTGTTGCTAGTGTTGTTTCAGAGAAATTGGCATCAAGGTGTTGATCTGAAGCTGGAAAGACCTATGAAGACTATTTGGTGTTTCTGCATGTAAGTATTTCTGACGTATTAAATTATTGTCCGGGCCTGAAAGAACATTGATCAAATTCTTCTTCTCTTAAACAGTATTCATTTGCTGTCAATCAGCTTTTATGTGTTCCTCTGTAGAAACACGCCTGTCTTTGGTAAATAACTAGACTTCTGCAGACAATATGGCATGCTGAGGAGGACATGTAGTTATTTCTGGTCTACTGGAGCAATGATGACCATGGTTGACAGACTACGCAGTTTTTTGGGGGGATGTACTTGAAAAATAAAGCCCCCTCTGTCCAACTATCACAAGTTTAAAAAAAAAAACAACACTTTGTTGCTAAACTATTTAATTGAAGCATTGTGCTTCAGATGAGACTGAATTAGGATTCAAAGCAAAACAAAAATACATTAAAAGAAACACCAAACGGTCACTGTTAAGAATGAAGTATGATTTGTTATGCTGCAGAACAGTCAAAGGGCCCTTTTTTTAGGACACACCTCGTTTTCTTTACAAAAAACTCTGGTTGACTGGGTGAAATGTATCTCTTCATTCATCAGCATCTCAAACCTGCATCCTATAGGAAACCTGTGATGTGAGCTGAGAAGAAAGCAGGATTATAGGGATTGTTTATGTTCTCCTCTAAAAAGATGGTGTAAAAAGACACACACAAAGAATCTTCTTTCCATATTTTGTAAAATATAAGTCACCAACATGTGGGTTCGCATTACTGAATAATAAAATTAATTGTTTTGTTTTTGGCTGAAGGATTGTATGTATAAAATGTCCCCAGGTTTCTGTTCCTCTTTACCTGGATCTCTAATAAACGCTGGAAGCATTGAGCAAGAAGATTATGAAGTTTCAACACATACTGAGCAGTTTGTTTTTATTATCGACTTTATTATTTATACTCAGTAGTAAAATAAACAAACACATGAAGATCTCTATTATCCAAATACAGTATTTACATAAATAAATAAATAGCAACATTGCCTCTGTAGGTAGTCTATTATAACGACATTCATCAGTTAGTGAAAATAAATTCTCCATGATGTAGAAAAGTTCTGGCAAAGGCAGCTGGTAGGAACACAGTAGGAGTCGAGGTCTGCTTCACACGAAGCGTTTTGATCTCAGATGCAGCTTCTACTCGAATGCATAGATGGTTTTCTTTTTTTTATTCGTCATTCCAGCTTACAGCAGGTCATGTATTGCTGCATGTTGAGTTTATCAATGGTGCTGGAGGTAGAGTACTGATAAGATAAGGGCAGATTGTTGTCTTTCAGTGATACAGAATGCATTTCTATTTTTTGTTTATAACATCTTATGTATCAGTTTGTTTATTATTCAGCCTCTCTTCTCTCAGTTCCCACTTCCTGTGCCGGGATAAAGATCTTGTCCTTTTGCTCTTTTGTGCTTACAAAATGTTTTGCTCTTTTTTTTTAAAAATACTCCACTGTAGTTGCATTTGATTCTTGGCTCAGGAAATGAATGTTCGTTTTTACTAAGCCCTTAGCTTTACCACTTTGCCCTTAATTAAATCATTTAATATTCAATGGAATAAAAAAAAAGTGGAAAAATGCAGAAATGCCATATATTTGCAAATAACAGTCTTCAACCTTAACATAAATTTAAGAAAAACACACATGGAGGTAATAACAGTCAGGAATAAATTAAGTGTGCTTCACAAGTCCTCTTCTTTTTAACTTTTACTCTCTGCAGATCTTTAGACTCCCTCTATGTCGGACAAAACACTGGAAGAAAGAAGAAAATGAAAATTACCTTAAGGAAATTACAAGTGATCAAAGACAATCATTGGGGAAAATCTACTACTGTGCTAATTTAAAGAAAGCAAAACACAATCTTTATTATTTTACTTCACAATGCTTTTTAGGTTAGATAGATACTAACTTCTAATTTAACTGCAGCGACTCAGATGTAAAAAGACTGGCAAAGGGTTAACTTTGAGGTCTGACTGAACAACATTGTTATTTGGGGGGTGGGGGGGCTCTCGCCTGGTAAGAGACAGGACAACATGTCACTCAGGAATGTGCCACAAACCTCACAGTCCTTCGCTCAGACCAGAGCTAGAGGGTTTAAGGCAGCGTACAATTGAGAAGAGAAGGACAGAAGAGGTGGAGAGAGACAAAAAAAACAAAATGAAAAGAGAAGATCGAAGAGAAAACACAGAAGACAGAAGCTCAGTTTCCTCTGGTTCCCAGATACGTGCGTCACTGTATGGTGTGTGTATGTTGGATGGATGGATGGATGGATGGATGGATGGATGGATGGATGGATGGATGGATGGATGGATGGATGGATGGATGGATGGATGGATGGATGGGAGCAAATAGATCAAAGCAGGAGAAACAGGAGCAGACTAAGAGAACTAGTTAGGCTGGTTCGAACAAGCAGTATGAACAGAGCAACAAAAGGAGACGTATAAAAGGACACAGTCACACAGACATACACAAAAGAACACAGGTGTTCTCTGTTTGAGCTCTCTGGGGCAGTAACATCAAAATAGTATCCACACATCATCATACTTCCATCCCTGTAATGGTAATAATGGAATAGAGTCTCGCAGCTTCCCTCTGTTAGTGTTAGAAATATGCTCTGTCTCAGAGGAAGAGCTTCTGTTCAGTGATATTTAAGGTCAGCCAGCGAGGCTCAGCGTCATGCATATTTTACATTCATTCAAGACATCCTGAATGGTTACAAGCAGGCCTCTACAGAGCTTGATGACATTATGTGGCAGTAAATACGCTGTCGGAACCAAGGACACTTCTAAAAGCTGCAGGACACCGGCCCTTGAGGGCTGGAGCCACTTGAAGGAGTTGAGGATTAATAGCTGATGCCTCTCCTCTCTTTGAAGAGACACTTTGGACTGCATTCTTTGTAATGATCAGTACCTGTTCATTCTCTGGGAGATAAAGCCTTAATTTAAAAATGTACAATTCATTTTCTCAATAAATGCAAAGAAAGCAAACTCTGAATGACTGAAATTAATTGTGAAAACTTACTTTTGTTTCAATTAAACCTTTAGGGACTTGACCTGAATATAAGCTAATTAGGAGAAGTGAAAAATCCTTGCAAGTCATGCTAGTGTAAACGATATTAATATAACACACAGCAAGTTTGCAGGTTTACGGTATTAGTCAGAGAGCTAGTTTATCCGTTTCATCAAAAACAAAAGGAGTGAGGCTGACATCAGTCTGAATTACAGAGGCCCAAGAGGGGATTGGTGAAAAAAACTAACTTCCTAAATATAAAACCTTCATTAAAAGCAAATTGGAACAGCAAGGTGTTTTTAACCATTCCACTTTACTCTGAAACCCCTGAATAAAACACAGTGCTACTAATTGCTCTTAGAAGCCCCTTAATTTGCAAAATAAGTATTTTGTTTGTAAATTATGCTTGTTAATAATACAGTTAACCCATGAAAGCCTCTAGATTGTTAAAGAACATTTACGAACAAACAACAGAAGACCAAAAGACGACCAAGAGAAGACAGGCAGAGTAAGGTTGAAAGAATATTGCACGCTTTAAAACATGATATATCTGTCAATTACCCATGAAACGGAAAGATAGGAACAGGGCAGCCCATCTAATCTGATTTTACCAGTCAATACTACCGCACTGGGATGGTTTATGCTGTAAAACTCTAGATTCGTTCCAAATCAGAACCCAGGAGAAGACATTCTCCCTCCAACATGGCTGGGATGACATGGTTTTTACCAGATGAATAGGGAGTATTTTAAATTTTCTCCAAAAAACATGCAGCTGTTATTACAGCAGCTATGAATACGAAATAAAAAATAAACTCTTGCATTTCATTTCTATTGTGATAGACGCCATCTATCTTTATGGGTCTGGAAGATCAAATCAAACTTCATAAAAAAGACACAGCAGTAAAAGCCTGGTATTACCTAGAGGTTAGTTTCTTAGAAATTACAAGGTGCTTTCCTGGGACACTTAGAAGACTTGCTGGTAACTTTCCCAGTGCTTAGAGCTTGCTCACTCAAAATCTACCAAAAACTTCAAAAACTTAGAGCTTGCAGGTAACCTTCAGAGAGTGTTACTTATCCTTATCTGAAATGTCCATGGAGCTACTTTTCCAGGAAATTTGGCAGATGCTTTTTCAGAACTTACATTTCTTCTGGTAAGTTCAGGAAAATTGCCTTTTTCCAGAGGGTAACCTTAAAGTTCCTAAAAGTACCCCTTTACTTAAAGGAAGGTAAGGACTGTATCAATTAGTGCAAATACCTAAAATAAGTTAAAATTAAATACAATAAAAACTAAACATGAAATATCAAATAAAACACCAAAATGTTGTCAATGACGGCCATAGTGTAAAAACAGAGGAGAGAGAAGCTCACCATTGAGAATGTAGTCCGTCAAGAGACCAGGCACCTTGTCGCTGTCGTCTCTCATAGCTTGCAAAACTAGAACAGATCAATAAATCAGCAGCGATTTGGCTTAAAGAAGCCAAACATCAGACTAGATAAGAGAAGTCTTACTCTTGGTGAGGATCTGGAGGTCTTCTACAGATGGAGGTAGTCCCTTCTTCTCGTAGGGAATGACTGTGGTCAAATACTGCAAACCGTAGGAGAGCAGGGACACAGGAAGGTTAAACAACTATTTGTTAAGAAAAGATTTGTGATGTAGGGAATCTTCAATGTCCTCAGTCAAAAAGAAAAGAAGGAAACAGAAAAAAAATCCACTTTATGACTATATGGGGAGCAGAACCTGTCTTTCGCTGCAGCCGCTGCCAAATGTTTGCCGAAAGCTGTTTTGAATAACAGAGGAGAGGCCGTCCATGCTGAAGCGCTAAGAACGAAGGAAGAAAAGTGAAGAAAAAGATGAAAGAGAGAGGAAGTTAAAACAGAGAGTGACTCAGGAAATCCAGGAAAGTTTGGTCGCCCAACAGAAGAAATTAAAAACATCCCACCGTCAGAATGATACTTAAAGCTTATTTACTGATCCTGGTGTTCTCTCTGGGAGACCCTGAGCTGGACCAGCTCCACCTTTGAGCTTCTTCTTCTTCCTCAGCGACTCTCTGTGTTCCTTCTGCCGGTTCTGCACGTCAATGAGGGCCGAGATAAAACTGTTCTTCACCTCCTTTTCGAAGTCCAGCTCATCTCTGACAGCCAGCTGCTGCACCAGCTCCTCAGAAAACCTCCTTATGTTCACCTCTGTCTCTGTCAGACGGTCCAGCAGCTCCGCAGCACTCAGGGAACTCAATCCTGCAGCCATGAAACAAATACACGCTGAGTAAAAAGTGCTTGAAAAGAAGCCGCCGTGGTTTGCTGCAGAGTCCACTCACTGTCCTTGAAGCCAGGGCTGCTCCGCTGGATGTCAACAGAGAGCATGGACAGGTCCGACTGGGAGGGATTACCCTCTGCATCAGGTGAGTCCTGCATCATTTCCTCGATCTCCTCAATGACCTGCACAGAAAACAAAACTCTTAATGAGGATCGGTGAAAAATAGAGCAAAGTGACCTGATTTCATACCTGATCGGCTGTGACAAGAGGTTCCTGATCTAGACAGGGAACGATGATGGAGTGCATGTCCAGCTGCTCCCTCAGCTCATCTTCGTCGGACAGCTCCGCTGCATCATCTGTCTCTCTCTATTCAGGGACAGGAAAGTGGGGGAAGGGCATTTAATCAGACACAATAAGACTTTGTGAGATAAACAGAGCAGGGATTTGATGGCAGGATGAGGGGAGGGGGAAAAGCGGGTGGTAGGAGGACGTGGTAGAGCTGCTCACAGGTCTCTCCTCGAGGTTGCATGTAGAGATGTAGAGGGAGCGCGTCCGACACCGTTTCCAGTCCACCGGCATCACCTGGCCGTAGTTGGAAGCCAGAGCTTTCCAGATCCTGCAGGAGAAAGAGGAAACAGACATCATGCTCTGCAAGCAGTTTCTCCAGGAGTTCTGCTCTTCTTTTTTTTTTCTCCACCATGATATCATCTAGGTATGTGGCTGCAAGTCAGGATAACAGCTGTGACGCATTCTGAGGAATATAGGTTCCTGTAAGGGTGGAGTTAAAGATCTCAATGTTTCCTTAAAAACTATTTCTGTTTTTCAGAACTTTAACAGATTTGTCTTATTATTACAAAGCAAATGTAATGTATTGAAATGACTTTTTTTTTAGGTATTTTTAGTTGTTTTAGTTGTCTACAATTTTTACATGGAAAAATTTTAGTCTAAACCTTTACTGCAGCCCTGGGTCCATGTTTAAGGATGCTATCCTGCCACTTCAGGCTTAATCTTTCAGGTTTCCAAGTGAAGCTCCATCAGTCTTATAAACAATTCTTGCCTGATTCCCTGTCTTTGCTACAGAGAAGAAACCCCACGTCATGATGCTGCCACCGCTGTGTTTAACCATGATGCAATCAGGGTGACTTGCAGGATTATTTTGTTGTGTTTTTTTTTTTTTTTTTTTATATTTTGACTCATTGTGTGTTACGAGAGCATGTAAATAAATTGTTGGTGTTTGCTGGGTATGAATCCTTCTGCAATGCATTTTATGTGCAGAAGCAATATTGTATTGAACAGTCCCCAGTATGTGCTGATGGTCCTACATAACCTGATGATGAGGATAACTCTGTTTTCATCCCATCCAGCATCATACATGTCTAGATTGAGATTATATGTCTCTGTGTGTTTTTTAAAGCATGTAGTTGCATATGGATGCTGCTGCTGGCAGGCCGATCACAATCGGTCACTCACTCGTCTTTCTCCAGCAGCGTCTCATCGGTGAAGCCGCTCACTGGACCGATCATCTCCGCTTTGGCTTCAACGTCTCCAAAGCATCCCGATAGCCTCTCACCCACGCCGTGAACCGGTTCCTCCGTGGACCTGCACCCACGGGATTCCTCCGGGGGACCGTCAGTCTGTCCCGCAGGATCATCGCGGTCCAGGAGGATCTGAACCTCCGTTTCCTCTGCGGAGGGACGGAGCGCCGCTCGGCCGCTCAGAGACACCGAACCTGCCCTCAGATCCTGCAGGTTCGGTCGGTTATCGTCGAAATGTGCGGTTGGCGCATCCATAACCCGGACCATGCTAACCGGCCCGGGTGAATGATGGGTTTATCGGTGCAGGAGCTGCAGGCCTCATCCTCTCTGTGTGTCTGATCCAGGCTGCAGCACCGGCTGGGCCCACTAGGGGTCACACCAGCATGTTTGCATCTAATATTTCACCAGATTGATCACAACAAACAAATAAATCATGCTTTTCTCCGTTAATCCATTCATATTTTAACTGAACCAGGATTGCACTTTTCTGTTAACCTGCTTATTTGACCAGAAAATAACTTTTCTGTTAAAAATCACATGATTATTTAAATCCAATAATCAGACAACTGGAACAAAAACCCACAAACCTGATATATTATTATGCATGTAATGGATTTATTGTTATTTTTTGGTTGTTGTTTGTTTGTTTTTAATAAACACGCATTTTTCTTTTCATTTCTTGTTGTTACATATTTCATCCAATTCAAAAAATATTAAAACGTATATATTAAACAAACAGACAAACAAACAAAAAAATCATTAAGCTGTATCCTATATCTAATGAACTGCTGCTAAATTATGGAAGCAAATCGTTACCATATTTCAAATGAAAAAGCATTTTCAGAAATGCTTTTTCATTTTAAGAATGTGGCTGCATTGTTTGACTCATAAATGAAATTAGTAATCAATAATCCTGTTTGCATTTTCATTTTGTTCTTTAACACTGCTCATCCTTTTACTTAATTAAAATGAAAAAGAAA
This sequence comes from Cyprinodon variegatus, assembly GCF_000732505.1. Classification (NCBI taxonomy): domain Eukaryota; kingdom Metazoa; phylum Chordata; class Actinopteri; order Cyprinodontiformes; family Cyprinodontidae; genus Cyprinodon; species Cyprinodon variegatus. The sequence goes on along the minus strand of NW_015150674.1, from coordinate 447,871 downwards.
AAGACATTTGAGATTTATTTTCAAAATGTACCCCAGCAAATACATACCAAAATTCTATTTGAAATGTTAAATTTGAAAATGAAAAAGCCTTTCTGGAAAGGCTTTTTCATTTGAAATATGGTAATAATTTGCTTTCATACTTAAAAACAATATAGTATATACTGAGGCAGTGCGACCTCTAGCGGCTGATATTGGAATCTAGTGTTAAATGGCTTCTCTGTTGCCAGTGACAACAGACTGTAAACAAACAGAAATAAAACAAAAGAGAGGAAGAACTGACAAAGTGTTTCTTTTAAAATGAGCTCTCCCTCATCAATGGAAAGGAAAACGAGGCGCTCTCCTCTGCAGGGCCCTCTGATGAATGAACAGGGGTAAGATTTTTATCAGAACCGCAGCTCCTGGGTGCAAATTTCTTAAAATATTCAAATAGAGCATTTAGATATACTGTGTCCTTTTTGGCCTGCAGGGAAGATAGGAGTGTGCTGTTCAAGAGGAACCAGCTGCAAGGTATGACACCAGCAGAGCAGATGAATCAAGTGGTGGAAGAAGCCCTGAAGAGAAATATAATTATTCGTCTATTTCTAGAGTTTCACACATCAGCATGTTAAAATAGATCTGCAGTTTATTATAGTTACAATGAGAGAATCAGGCTATTCATTTTACACTATGTAGGCCTACTTTAAATACAATTTATTACCTTTTTCTGAGGTAACATCAGCGTCTAGTAATAGAGATGTAGTTACTGCTATTTGGCATTCTGGGTTTCCCTGCAGTTCTTGAGCTTTTGAGATTTTCTAACCTCCTGTCCACTCTGCACAGAAAACAATTATTATCCTTTTAATGCCAACAGTATAATACTTTTTAACACCTATATAGACCACATATTTTGATGAGTGATTGCATTATTGTCTAATAATTAGGGTAATGGCTCAGTGGGTAGCACTGCTTCCTTGATGCAAGAAGGTTCCAGGTTCCTGAGCATGCGTGGGTTCTCTCCGGGTACTCCGGCTTCCTCCCACAGTCCCAAAAACATCACTGTTAGATTAATTGGCTCCTCTAAATTCTCATTAGGTGTGAGTGAATAGTTGTTTGTCCTGTGTGTCTCTGTGTTGCCCTGCGATGGACTGGTGACCTGTCCAGGGTGTACCCTGCCTCTCGCCCATAGGCAGCTGGAGATAGGCACCAGCACTCCTCGCAACCCCAGAATGGATCAAGCGTGACAGAAATAGATGGATTAGGCTAACGGCATAGCAATAAATATCCTTTAATATATCTATTGCACTGCATTTTTAAATATATCAGCATTTTTTTCCTACATTTTACACATGTTACAATAATAATAAACCATCTATCGATCTTAGAATGCATACATCTTTCAACCTTGTTAAAATTGAAAAGTAATTTTCCTTATATTTTCTCTTTCAGAGATCCAGCCTGTTCCTGAATTTAAAATCAAATAAATATATTACTCCATACATAACATATTAATTTGCATATATGGTAAGCTTTTTTGAAAGGAGTCAGCTGCGGTGGTTTAAGCATGTGGCTGCCTCCCTTCTGAAGTTTACCTGGCACCTCCCTGTGGGGAGATACACTGAGGAAAACCAAGGACTATGTCCCCTGTGTATCCCATCTTGCCTTGGAATCCTTTGGATCCACCAAAATAAGCTGGCTTTTTGTTTTGTTTTGGTTTTTTTGTTTTTTGCAGGGAATGTGTTGGTCTTCCTACAGGTACAGGTGTCATTAGATGTATAGATGGACATCTATGCAAATAAGCAATATTTTTAACCCAATCCTTATTTAAACAGACAAATGGTCAAATTATGTAATCCGCTAAACCTGATTCTAGTAAGAAAATATGCATAAGACTCCTTATGATATTTCCAAAGGTGTTTTAGTACAAGGGATATGATAATTTTTTACATTATTAACATCCATCATATTATGGGGTTCATTAAACAGTTATCTTCCTACCTATATAAAAATTATCAGTGTGAAAATAACTAACACTTATACAAGATCTATCTTGTCAAAGGCTTTTTACATAAACTCTTACCATTTATGTTTTTAATACATATTCAACATTTTAATAATATTATTCTCCACCACTGGTGGGTGGTAACTCTTAAAATCTTTCTTCCTCTCCTCCACCTCACACTCCTTCCAACATAACCTCCTCCTCAAAGCCCAGAGCAACCCTAAAACAAGGCATCATTTTTGAAAGTAGTTTAAAATACATCTGCTTCTGCCTTGTTCAACAAAGCACAAATAATAATTAAACTGATTTTTTTTGCATCTTTTGACTTCAGATTCTCCCCCGAGTGACTTTGAGCTCATGGCTGCCATGATGCAGCGCATTACTACACTGGAGAACAGAGTGAGGAGTCAAGCCCAAGAACTAGAACAGCAGGTGGAAAAACACACACAGACTTCTTTTAAATCAGCAGAACATCCACCATACAGGCTGAAATCTAATGTTTTCTCTGCATCCATCTGAAGGATGAAATCATTTCAGTTTTGGAGGAGCAGCTGAGATCTCGGGGAGAGTCAGGTATCTGTGCATAACAATCTCCGACCTGTCTAGGTTTGGGTTGTTTTTCTGGATAAAAGATATTCTCTGACTGCTATCTGTCTTCAAATAGATTTAGAGAGTCCGTCATGTAGCAGAGAAGATCTTGAAAAAAAGTGCCAACTGCTGCAAAATAAACTGCAGGAAATGGAGGTAAAAGTATTGAACATTGTTGTGCAGAATCATTCACATCCTTAACACTTTTTTTAAACAAAAGTTTATGTATTCTATCAAGGGTTTCAGTGAAAGACCAATAAAGATCGATGAGAAAAACGATAGGAAAGAGGAAGAATGTTGTTTAAATATTTTTTACAGATATAAATCTTAAAAGTATGGCATGCTTTTATATTCATTTTAATTGTCCTAATTAAAACCCTCAGAAATTCAACTCTGGAGGAGCTTCAGAAACCAGGAAAAATGTTTGTTTTTTTTGTACTTTACAGATCTTCCATTTAAAATAGATTTGGAAGAAGAGAGTCGTTGCTAAAAAAAAAAACAATCGTTTCCCACAATGAAACAGAGGTGGCATCATCATGCTGTGGGAGAGCCAGAGTAATTAGGAAGATAGATAAAGCTAAATATGTGGCAGTCCTTCAAATGAACCGAGACTGGGGTGAAGGTTTACCTTCCAGCAGGACTGGAATGGTCAACTCAAATTCCAAGTCTAAATAGACTAGTCAAGGATTGGCCGCAAACTCAGTCCTTAGATATGTAAAACTGGTAGACACACATTAAACGCTGAAGCTGTAACTGCAGCAAAATGTGACGTAAAATGTATTACTCATGGATTTAAGCCCAAATGTGCAGTTTTTAGATTCTGGTTAACTGTTGAAAGGCGTGAATCTTAATTTCTGTTGCATTTCAGCACAGCAGAGTAAATTGAAATGACTGGTTCTTGCAGATCTTCCTGAGTGACTATGGTCTGATCTGGGTGGGAGACAGAGACTCCAGTGACTCCGAAGAGAGCCAGTGTGCTACAAGCTCACATGGTTTGATTTTGTTTAGTAAACTTTCAGCTTTTAACCAGTGCAAATGATTTTTGTCACCCTTATATATGTTTTGTTTTTCCTGCGCAGGGTTACCTACTGAAAAGGGCTTCCAAGTGAACTTTGACCTTGTTCTGCAGAGGATCAGAGAGCTGAATGCTCTTGCAGGCGAAGAGACTTTCGTGCAAGTAACCGGAAACAGAGCCAAGCTGGTGAAGAAAGATCCTATTCAGCTGAAGCTCTACAAAAACGGCATCGTCATGTTTGATGGTCCTTTCCGCTCCTATCAGGATCAAAGCACCCAGGTTAGCCTTCTGGGCCTTTGATTAAAACACCATTGAAATTCCCCTTAGATTATTTTACACCTAAAATTTTGTTTTTTATTATATTTACAGCGGTGCATGGAAGACCTGATGGATGGCTACTTTCCATCTGAGCTTCAGCAGAGATTTCCAGATGGGGTACCTTTGGAGGTTTGTCTCAAAAGGCTTTTTCTCTTCGGGCAAATGTGAAGGTTTCTCACCAGAAGTTCATTGTTCAGGTTCATGACCGTCGAGACGAGGAATTTATGTTTAGAGAGCCGTGGGACACAATTCCTGGTGAGAGACAAGCGGTTTATAGGGATGAATCAACTAATTCATTTGGTTTTTTGCCAGGTTAGTTCGGAGTCTGTCTCTGTTTGGATCTACAGCGGAGGACTGTTCATTTTTAAGGTTTTAGTTCTGATTCTCAGGTGGGAGGCTGACCACAGATCAGTTCCTCAGCAAGCTGCCAAAGGTAGTAGTGAAGGCTGGCAATGTGATCCACATCAGGAGCTCAATGAGGAGAACTCTGCAGGTGAGCCTCAGACCCAAATATTGTTCTTCAGCTTTACACCAAAATCACCCCAGTTCTTTCATCAGGGTGCTTCTGAGGCTCAGTGCAGCAGCTCAGAGACGCTCATCAACACACCAGCGCTCCACTCAGTGAAGGGCAGGTATGCAAAACACTCCGTCAGAAACCATGAAATGAGGTCAGCTCCCGCAGGATGATGTTTCATTCAGAAATCCTCCAGAGCCTGATTTTATGAAGGAACTCTGTGTTTAAGAGGCTAAAGGGATCACTGGGTTTTGCCTTTTAAGAGCCTGATTAAATTCTGGGTTTACCCATGTTGCCTGATGACGCCCATTCTGGAGATTACTGCTGTGCTGTGATTTTTAAAAAGGGGGCAGGCTCATCTGGAACAGCCCAGGATTATATTTGATGACATCAGCAGCAAAATGTTGCTGTTGGTCACTTTTCCTCTGTCTTTTCCACAGAACACAGATGAAAAACTGTGAAAAAACTGTCCAAGCTCTCATCACCCTAAAGTTGAAATCAGAGGATGGGAATCACATCTATGTCATGAAAATGAGCCCCTCAGAAACAGTTGGCCAGCTGCGAGCCTATCTGGACATTCACAGGTACAAAAAGCTTCCTTGTATGCAGACACCTGACGTTTGTAAGGGCTTTAACTCTCCTTGCCATGTGGCTTTTTGGGTTTTCTCTGCACTACAGGGGAGCAGGTCAGCCTGATTATGACATCATCAGTGCATATCCACCCTGCAGCTTCAGCGATGATGGCTGCACACTCCAGTCATGTGGACTTTCATCAAATGCGACTCTGCTGCTGCGTCGCAGGGAACAAAGCAAGCAGTAAACACTAAAGAGTTTGAGCTTCTCTTTGATTTTCTGGATCCTAAAAACATTTGAAACTATAAATGTTATATTAGACAATGTTTTAATATAAATGCTGATGATGGGTAGGAATAAATGAAAAAGTGCCAGCGCCTTGTGCTCACAGTCTCACAGACGATCATTAAAATACATATACATACAAAGATGTTTTTTGTTTTTTTTTTATGTTAAAAAGTTTACTGTCCTACAATATCATGTGTCTACAGGGGCCAAGCTGTTGCATTTTAGAAGCAACTGATGCCCTGTTCTAAATATGGTGGAGGATCTGTGATGCTGTGGGGCTGGTTTCTTTCCAAAGGTTTGGAGCCTAGTTACAATTCATCACAGCACTGTGACATTTTCTAATATGGGATTTGAAATCTCAAGGCCTTGCCATTAAAATTGAAAAATGTTATTACTTGGTCTTTCCATAGGATTAACATCTGATGAAATCTACATTAGAACGTCTCATAAGATCCCAAAGTAATATGTCAGTCTTAAATGTAAATCCTACAGAAAAACTGTTGTGAGCTGAGAAGACAGCAGAGGATCCAAGATCCAAGGCTCTAGATAATCTAAAGAGGCTGTGCAAAGAGGAATGATAAGATTCACAAGGTACGAAGTGATTACAGCAGTTATCAGTGACAGTTAACCCTGTTTGCTTTAAAAAAAACAAAAAACAAAAAAAAAAAACATACATTTACCCCCTGCTAAATAAATCTATCAATTCAAGATTGGATTTTCTACATTTTACAGCTCAGAAATGTTCCTGCATTATAAAGATCTGACAGGGTAGCTGGTAAACATAGGTGTTTATTTTTAGACTAGTCTCCTCCACTCAACACTCAAAGCAGATTAAGTGTTCAGTTATATAATACGACTGCTTAAACCCGTGAACCAAGCTGTCTCAAGTAAACTGATGGAAGGTATAATTTTAAACTTTAATTGAAGCACTATGGGAAACATCAATGTTCGGTTAGGTCACTACGAGGGCACACTGAGCTGAGGAGCATCCGCTACTCAGGACCTTCTGAAGAAAGTCAGTGGGTGAGCTACCTGTACAAGAAAAACAAAACATACTCCACAACAAATTCACTGAAAAACAATGTCAAAAAAAATCTTTATTTCTACAATTTCCAATTACAAACATCAACGGTATGAAAATAGACATCTTTTTCCCTTTTGCAAAAAAATTGAGATGTTAAGGCATGCAGAGCCTGACGTTTCAAAGTGAAACCATGTGCTAGTGAAGTTTTAAGGTCCCGTTAAAAATTAAGTATGGCTTCAGTGTCCCTGGTTGAAATCTTTTTTTTTTGTTGCATATTTGTATTTCTAAAAATCCCTTTCACCTCCTGTAAAGTGTCGAGTTATTCCTAAATGGCTTACCGGTTACGTAATGTGATTTGGGGGTTGATCCGGTCATCCCTTCTAACGATTACAAAGAACTGGTAGGAGAACCTGCTCCCATGTCTACATCCTATTACAAGTGACCAGAACACCGACACTCCATGGGACCTTTACAATTTCTTTCAAACATGAACATATTACATGAACAGATTAGGCAGACCCAAACATCATTCACACAGTTATCAAAAGCAAAAATAATAATTAATACAGAGTATTAATACTGTTCCTTAGTCATTTATCAGTCAACTATTCTGTAAAAATGCAAGTCAGTCATAAACAGAGCAAATCCTATAAGCTTGGCCAAACTAACAGCTTTTATGTCATATAGTAATAATGAAGAAAGAGTCAGAGTGTCCCACTGTTTTCTACATTCAGAGTCAGGGAATGTATCGGTTATCCTACTGGTTGGTACTCTGAGAAGAAGGTCCAACTGGAAGACATCAGCTGCAAACAACCCTTGCATTGTAGTCACAAACAGGACAAAGGCACACACTGGTGTACATCAGAAGGAGCGGAGACAGGCGAGTTCACCGACATGGGAGTCTCTTTGGTTAGAAAACTGCTGTAGGCCTGTTGGTGTGAGAAGCTGATTTGGTTTGAAACCCTTGAAGTTGTTTCATCGTATACATCACAGCACAATCCATCATTACAGTGTTCACCGTTAGAAAAAAATGATGAGTTGGTAACAATTCTTTGTTAATTCAGTTAAAAACACAAGTTAAAAATATGTCCAGTTGATTGTCAACCACTAAAAACAAAAAGTAGTAATTCCCCCAAAACAGGGAAATGAAGATTGAAATAAATTAGACTTGTGGGACTTCTAAAAGCGCTATATACTCGAGTAGAACAAAGAATAAGACTATTTGGTAACCGATAATACAATGTCAAACTCAAACACACGCAGACACGATGTTTACAGGATCAAGTAGTAGAGGTAAGTTATTCCCCATTAGCCCTTGGACTGAAATGAACAAACTGTGAAGAGGGGATGGATCAGAGCTACAGAGTCTTGGGGCTCCATGTTCAGTCGGGTGAGAGAAACTTAAACCGTTTTGGTTTGTCCTTAGAGAAAGGAAAACACAAGCTTTATTCAAACATTCAGTAACCAGGCAACAAGCCTTTGAGATGCCAGAGATGAAACAAAATGACTTCCCTCCATTAGGGAGAAGTCACTGTTATTGTGTTATGCAGTTTTCCCCCATGTCCTGCGCGTAACGATCCAGAATCACATTACGCAGTTCCTCAACATCCCGGCGGAGCTGTTGGGCTTCCACCAGCTTCTTCTGTAACACGTCTGGTTCCATCCAGTCCTCGTCCTGCTCTGAAACTGTTGGTGGAGCTGGGAAAAAACAAAAAAACAAAAACATCAATCACTCACCTTAAAACACACTGAAAGTTCTAAAGGAATGACAGAATTGTGGTGTAAAAAGCTTACAAGTGAGACCAAGCAGCAGAGAGAGGTTGGGGTCTTGTCCCCGGGCCCGCTGGGTCAGGATGCTGCAAAGGGAGCGCAGGTCGCTGAGACATGAGGCGATCTCAACATGCAACCGTTGTGTGAGATGGGCCCCTGCTGGCTGTAGGCCGGAGGAGGCCTGGTTAGAGATCCTCTGTTCTGGGTCACTCATCTGCTCCTGCAGCGTCAGATTCTGCTCCAGCAGTTCCTGGTTTTGGGCTGACAGCTACAGAAATAAAGAGACGGGGATAGAGAGGTCAGCATCTATCAAGAGATACAAAGAATTTAGAAATCAGCTGATCTTTAGTCTGACCGGAAGACAACTGGAAATAAAAAGTTGTACGCAGCCATTAATCACAAAACCTAAAAACTACAAGGCCACAGTAACACTCTTCAGTGTTGACAACAACACAACAACTGACAGAAGAGGACTGGAATAACTCAAATCAAAATGCAATTTAAAAAGAAACATTTTTTTCTACATGCTGTGGCGTTCATGTGGTTCATACATTGTTCCCACACAACGAGACTAACCGGTAACATAAAAAAAAAACCTGAACGTTTTACAGCAAAGTGCTTCAAATAAGCTTTAAACAATTATCACAGCATACAATGGATTTGGAAATATCAGCATCTCAAGTTAGAATCTACATTTTCTACAAAACAGACTTAAGACGGATACTAACATACTTCCACACACACACACACACTGTAGGGTTACCTCCATATAGAAGGAAATTAAATTTTTTTTAAATATTTTTCATAGATCCTATAGGTCATGGTAACACTGTTTCTGCACAGCCACAGCAAAATAAAAGCTGCCCCTCCTACACAATGAATAAAAATATATTTTCACACACAGTAAAGCATGAGGCAGAGCATACCGCGTATTTGTGCACTTATTCTAATCGGATTTTAAATTCAAAATGTACAATATACTGTAAAAACCAATGTTTCTAACTACTTGAAGTCTTGTTGTAAAGCTGGCTGATGCATGAAACTTACTGGTGGCTACAATGAGCTGCACTGCTTTCAATAGGAGGAAAACTGGAGAGACAACTGTCCAGTTTTGCCAACTTAGTCACTGTTGCTATTTCTGGGGACTTTTCAGACATCTCCACCAACTTTTTCTTTCTTTACAAAAGTGTTCATAGAGAAATCTAATGATTTTCCTCTGAGTTGTTGGCGGGTTTAGTGACTTCATGTGAAAGCAGCAATCGTTCTACCATTACCGTCTCACTGCAACTGCTCCCCAAGTGCTGTCTCACAGGTATCCTGATAGCCTTGCATTCAGGCAGATGAGACCTGCTCCGTTTTCATACAGCTAATGGATAACACATACTTAAAGCTGAAAGATATACATTATTACAGCTTTAAACTATATCATTTTTTTTTGTTTTATCTAGACAAAGTGATGCTCTGATAATCATCTATTATCACACAGCTTGAATCAGCCTTGTAATGCATGTGCTTTATAATACTGTATTTGACCAAATTAGCTGCATGCAGAGTAGATTCAGGCAATAAAATATAGAGGGGAAATCCTGAATCATTCTCTCTCTCTCTCCTATCTATCTATCTATCTATATATATATATATGAATAAAAATTTGATCCTTCCCCTGCCCCCATTCGCCTTGCACCATGGTTTGAGTGGCATTTGAAAAAATTTTAATATGTTTAAAATATTTGAATATTTTCTCTGAGAGAGGGCTTTTATTATCGAGCTATGGATCAGTTCCTTTCTCCTAATATTCCCGCACTCCTTGAGAAGCTCCCTAAATGCTTAAAAACATTTTAATTCACAGCGATCTAAAGACTGGGGTTATCCCTCTTGCTAGTGTACCTTTTTAACCGCACTATATACTGTCCAATTAGGTTATTCTCAATGATACTCCTCTGGATGATATGATTCTATCTCAGACTGACCCAGATAAACATCTCCATGTGTTTCAAGTTAATTAGAAGATTAGGACGGGACAGCATGATTTTTTAATACTGAACAATTTTTTTCATATAATAATTTTCTAAATGTTGAAATAGAATTTTTTACGATCTGGAAGCTAGCTATAGCTGAATGAGTTTCCCCATTTTAGAAATGCGAGAAAAAAAAATTAAAACCTTTTAATGTATTCTGGTTTTCAGAGTTACCTAAAGGTGCATATATAAATGGTTTTCTCTATTTTCTATCAGTTTCTCACCTCCTTCATGGCTGTGTGGAGCTCTAAGACGTTCTGATCTTTGGCAAGCACCTCCTCTCTTAGAGCCTGAGAGCTGCTTTCCTCTTGAGAGATCTGCTCCTCTAAAGCCTAGACAGGCAGCCCCAAGGAAGGTTAATATAATATTCAAACTACTACAATCTGTAATATTTTGTGTCATTTTACAAGAGAAACACCTGAATTTGAGATCCAAGCTGTTCCATCATTCGGTGTTGCTTCTCAATAACCTGCAGGGAGAAAGAAGATGCAACATTACACATTCATCCTTACTAACAGCCTCAACTTCAAATCTTTGAAACCATTTTTTTTTTAAACAATCTGAAACTAAATACAATATTTTGGAGGATTTTATCTACAGTTTGTTAAATCTCATTAATTGCTCATAACATTCTGAGCTCAAGGGATATTTTCAGGACTATTTCTATGAAACACACAGTAGCTAGCAGCAGTTACAACACAATCTTGACTTTCTAAAATCATGAAGATGAAACAAAACAAACAAAAAAGTATTAGAAAAAAATTTTAATTTGCATTTTAATGTCTTAAGCTTGAACATATTAAAACTTATGTGCTATAGCGATGTGGGGCCTGGTTATAAACGTGATGGAAAGTTGGAGTTGAACTTTTGAGCTCCTAGTATTTTTAATAAAGGCTCAAATCTAACAGAGGTTTGTTACTGAAAATTACTGAACAAATTAGGACTGCACTAATGATTATTTTGCAAATCGATTAATCCGTTGATCCCAATAATGGATTAATCAGATAGCAAAAGAATATTCTTGCAAAATTAAACCAGGTGAAACTAAATCTTTTCCACTTGAAGAGTTCTAGATAGAGCATATTGACAGACCAAAAATATTTGTTTCCTTTAATCTTGAATATAACATTTTTTTAGATTACAATTATTTGATTACTAAATTAGGTGACAATTATTTCAATAATCGATTAATCATGATTAAATCAATACACTGTTTCAGCTCTAGAACAAATGCCATCCTAAAGATTGATGAACCAAATGACCAAAACTAATATCGTGGTAGATTTTTAAACTTCTGTGAATAAAAGATCAATCGATATTGATCTACACATGAAAGCATCACAATGACCCCTGTGACATCACAATTCCTGTACTAACTTATGAAAATTATTTCGCTGTAAACATCTCTCTCTCCTCATATTTTAGTCCACATGTTCCTGTCACATTCAGTTTCTGTTTTTGTCTCCTTTATTTTTATTACTTTTATAACTTTAAATGACAAACACACCTAAGACTGAAAGTTAATAAATCCATATAATGAATTAGCAAAATAACTCTAAGTAGCTCTGAAAGGTCCTGTCAATTCTAAAACATCGAAATTTCCACGAACCTTTAATGGCACTGAAGGCAGAGCTTTGCATCTTTAATAAAACAAAATACATTCTGGCCCTTATTTTTTCTTCCTTTTTTAAACAAAAGGCACAGCAAACATTCAATAGCAGTTGTATGTCCTGGTGCAAACCAAACCATTATCATGGCAAAGATCAGCTCAGTTAAAACTAAATGAATCAATTCAGACATCCTATATTATCCCAGGACAGCTCCCTGCCAGGATGACGAGTTGAGCATCATGATACAGTTTACACATCATTCATAAGATGCTAAAATCTGAAGCATTTTTTTAGGACGTCTTTTATCAGGTAAAGGAGAGGTTTGGTAACCTTATCAATGCCAATCATTTTGTTGCTATAACATACCCTGCTGAAGCTGTGCGCAGCTTACAGCTAGAGTCACAGGCTCCGTGTCAAAAACTTATACTGAAAATGTAGTTAAACGTCACATAGAATAAAATTATATTACAATATTGATAAACTATTGTCCAGCTTAGCAGGACAACTAAGCCGGATTATCATAATAATCACCATTTTGATACAATCAATACTAGATAAAGGAATTATTCAAAGATAATGACCCATTCACATCCAACCACATTTCTGGCACTTCATCCGGCAGCAACCCCCACCCCCACTCCCACTCCCACCCAGCAGCTTCAAAACAATTAGCTTCACTGAGACGGAAAGACCAAGGATAGCACTGTCCGTCTGAGCATCCTAATCCAGATGTGCTTCTAAGATAAACAGTTTTTGCATTCTAGTTTCTAGCTTTTGGTATCAGCTATTTGATTATTCAGCTAATGAATAGCAATGCAACAAAAGAAACCGCTTTCATTAGTTCCTTAGTTTAGTTGTAGAGGCATTGGAGGCTAAGGATAACATAGGATACGGTGAAATGGTCGATTAAAAGAAAGGAGAAAAAAAAAAGAAAAAGAAAAAACGAGCACAAATTTGATTTCAGCCAGCCAATCATAAATCTGTCTCCAAGCAGTCAAGGAGGGAAAAGATGCAGAAAATGTATTTTAGGGGGTGGAAATAGGATTTTTGTTTCATAAATGTAAAAAATTAGCGTATGTCTGCAAAGTGAGTGTTGGTAAAATATGCTAAGCTGCATTTCTCCAAAGTTCATGACCACTTCTCTAAGCTTTTTCTAAAGGGCAAGCCTCTTTTATAAGTGAAGGTAAAAGAACGCTACATCTTTGTTTATAAAACCCACAAAAAAGGAGAGCCCAATTACTTCAAAAGTCAAAGTGGAACACACTGAGCACAAAAATCATTCCCAGAATGCCGAACTATTAGAGGTTTTGACCGCTGTGATGGAATCTTCTTCTGGAACCACAGGAGTAAATCAGAGATTCTTTCTGCATTTGCTGGGGGCTGACGCCTCTATGTCAGTGTGTCATTTACATTTCTGAACTTTGCTGTTCCAGCTTTATAAAAGAGTCCTTTAAAGATCCACATGACCAAACTGCTGTACACAAATATCTAGCAACATGCAATTTACACACAGACAGATGCCCTCCTTCCAATCTGGCTCAGTTAAAACTATTAAAAAAAAAAAAACAATAAGAAAAAAAATGTGTTATTCTGACCAGTAGAGACAAGGATGGAAAATTCTTGCAGCTGTGGCTGCAGCACAAGTTGGTTTCAGACAGAACTGATTCAGGGAGACTAAATGCAAGCACACAAAAACAATAAAACCCATTTTTTCCAGAGACTTTTGTAAGCCTAATACATACATACTAAATGGACAAAAAAAATAAGTGTTTGAATGCTTTTGCAGGACACAGCTACAGCTATATCTGAAAACCCACTGCTTCAAAAAGTATTTAGAAACTAATTTAATACACTCTCAACCTCCCTACCTCCATATGCACAGCTTTACCATAACATACACACCTTTTTGAGTCTCTGCTGCTCCTCTCTTAAAGCGTTGTTCTCTCCTCTAAGCTTCTCGATATCCAGACATGGGAGTCTGGCTCCGTCCTCGAGGCCCTGCTGCACACGCTGCTGCATACTGATGAAAGACGGAATTACCTTTCTCTTTATAAACTCTTAAACACAGGCCGCAGAGAGAGGATTGCCCATTTCTTACTTACTCCGTAATGGTTGTCAGCAGGTCTCTCTCCCTGCGTTTCTGCTCCTCCAGCAGAGCATCTTTCTCTTGAAGTTGTGAGTGGGTTTTCTCCAAAGTGGCCTCTAGTTCTTTCACTTTTTCTTGTAGCTGAGCCGTCTGCTGCTCTGCTTCAACAAGCTGGTGTCAAAAGCACACAAGTTCTTCAAGTTCAGGTTTTATATTCCACACAGTCAGATTTCTATGCAGCAGAGCCCATCAAAATAGATGGGTTCCGATTAGTGACCCATTCTTACCTGCTTATTCTGAGTCTGGTAATCCTCCAAGGTGGGCAGGTCAGCTAGGTAGCGCTCTAAGGTTTCAATACGCTGCTGGTTCTCCCTCTTTAGTTCTGTCTCCTTTTGACATTTCTTCTTGAGGTTGTTTATGTGTTTGTCTCGACTGCGGATCTACAGAAACAACCGAGAGAGTCACAGAGAATTGTACGATCTGTAATGGTTATTACAGCCATTTGGAAAACACTGAAAGTCAAACACAATAAAAGTTTCAGGGAAGTTCTCTCGCAGATCTTGTACTGTTAAAACTGGGAAGTTAATTGTAGACAGAAAGCTATGATAACCAATAATTACATTTCTACTCCTCTGGTAAAGTTCATGTATGGTTCAAACATCTCTAGCTTCTGATAAATCCTTCAGTTTACCAACGGAAGTTAAAGAGGTTAAATGATACTGCTTGATACTAAAGAGGAAGGAGCATTTTGCAGCTGAGTTCAGTTCCCCTGTAATTCTGTGGTTGCCTTGATTGCAACACTAGCATTAGGTAGAGATGTGAAATGCGCACTAACCCTCTCTTCCTGTTTCTTCATTTCCTCTGCATGCCTCTCACAGGCTTCCTTTAAACTCTCCGTCAGTCGGCGTGTCTCTGCTTCGACTGCACCGAGCCTTCGCTCTGCCTCTGCTTTCTCCAGGGCAGCGCAGTCGGTGCGTTCAGCAAACTGAGCTCGGAGGAACGCGTTCTCCCTCTGAGCCTCCTACGTGCGATAAGAGGGAATCAGTGGAGGATTTTTTTATTTATTTATTTTTATAAAAATGCATAAAGCTTCAAAGCAAAATACATACAACACAATTATGATACAGAGTGTAGTGAAACAGAATGATGTGTACCAACCTGAAGACGCAGAACAAACATATCACTGTAAGAAGCCCTTTGACCCAGCAGGGCTCCGTGAACTTGAAGTTCACTTTCCCTTAGGCGCTGTTCCAGCTGGGCCATTTGTTGCTTTTGTCTGCATCATGGACAGATCCAACCATCAGAAAACCAGTCCACCATTAGGAATCATTGGATAAAGTATTTAAATTAGCTCGGTTTAGATTACTGGACAAGATTCTTTTTAACAGTATGAATTAATCTGTTAGAAACACTTGCCTCTCAATGATAAGCTCCTTCTCCTTGAGCAGACTCTCGCTGGCTTTAACCAGAGCATCCCACTTGCCTGAGTCTGAGTGCAGCGGGGTGGAATACAGGGACGGGTATTGACTCACTCCAGCATTCATTAACTAAATTTGAAACAAGACAAAAAGTAAACATCTACATTACAGAATTTATGATGGATTATAAATCTGATGTCTCCAATAATCCAAGCCAGATTTGTAAATGAGGATTTTAAATCTCCACTGGTCTTTCCTGGTTAATTAAAGCAATACATAGATTTACAAAGTCACATTTATAATCCTGTAAAAGTTCCACAGCATGCTAGAGCCGCTCTATTTTCCAGGACATCTGTTTCTTCCTTACAGTCAAGATGGGTTTTAAACCTTTGTCCAGAGATGAGCTCTCAGCACCGAGCTGTAACCTAAAATTCACTTTCTTCTGCCCAAAGGTCAAGGGAATAAGAAACATTTATATGCTCTTTAGAAAATGTTTATTTGAAACCATATTAACATGAAGAAAGGTTAATTCCTCCTAGATATTCTAAGATCGTGATGTAGAAGTCCACAAATGTAATTCTCTTCTGTCAGAAGGTGTTAAAAACAGATTATTTGGTTTTAAAAGAATCATGTTCGTAAAAGGAATTAGAATTTAACATTCACAATATTTGCCTTTTTTAACCAATTTTTACATGAGCATGTTTCAAGAAGCACAGATAACTTGGTCTTTCAAGTTCCTGCCAACATCATGTAATTGTGCTAAGCTAACTGTGTGCTGTGGTTAATTCCCACCTGCTTTAGTGAGACCTTGTTTTCAAATGACTTCAAGCATCTCTATCCAGGTTAGTTATCTAATTTATCCAACATTTTTTCTGGAAATCAGTATCTAGCCAAATTTTTATGTTCATAAAAGTAAAAAGAAACACCTTTTAACCTTTATAATCGCAGAAATTATTTATTTTTAGCTTGACCTAGCAGCTAAAACCAGCTGAACTTGCCAGTTTCCCATAGCCTCAGATTCTAACATTTGCACAAGTAGAGTATAGGAAGAACAGCTGAAAAAATTTTCTAATATGCTTACCTGCATTTGTTCCACTTGTAGGCGTAAAGTCTCCAGCTGCTGTTTTTGCTGCCAGCTAGAAAGTTCACTACATCTGTCCTGCCTCAGTGGATCGTAACTTTTGGGACTAGTATGCTCCCTCAGCAGAGCCTGAGTCTGCAGACTGAGCGGGGTTGAAAAGCTCCCAGCGGATCCAGCAGCACCGGGCTGACTACCCCTCTGACTAGAGCTTTCAGTGATTCCAGAGAGGCCGGGTCTTGCTTCAGGCAGTACCTTGTAGCTCTGATCCATAGCTCCCCTGTAAGCCTCAGATACACAGTCTGGATGGTCTCTAATCCCAGTTGCCTGTAATCGGAGCCTGACATCAGGACATAACCCTCCTAGCAGGGCTGACTGATTCAGAGTAGGCTCCACAGCAGGTGTGTCAAACCTCTGTCCGTCATCAAGCCTTGTGTGATCTGTGGGGAAAAGTGAGTGGTCCAGTCCGTTGACCAGGCTGCGGTAGCGGCTTAGGCAGTCTGGTCTGGGTCCCACATGATCGGCTCCTGAAATGGGCTGAGCATCCAAATTGGGTGAAGAGGCCGATTTGGAGAGTGAGGAAGACTTTGATGTGGAGCCACTCGGGGTTCTTGAACCAGACGATGACCTGTGTCCATCAGTTGAGGACAAAGGGTCCTCCTGGCCAAATGAGCGGGACTTTGAGGCCGAAGCGCCGGCTGTGGATGGCATGACATGTGCAGTGGGGATGGGAATCTGACTGCGGATGGGCTGGAAAGAGGGGCTGCTGCTAACACTGCAGAAATCTAAAAAAATAAATAAAAATAACACAGAAAGAAAATTTTAAGATATATTGTGTAAAAGCTTTTATTCCTATAATTTCATATGCAAACAAACTTTGCTTGATCAGTCCAGAGCAAAGAGAGCTCCAGGTTTCTGCATTTTCAGATTCTGAATAAAATAGATAGAGCAGGGTTTATGGGTGACCTACTTTGATCAGGTGTCACCTCTGAAAGAATTAACAGGCTCTGACTGACTCAACTAAGGGAATAGGCTTAGAATAGACTTAAAGCAATGCTAAGAATGAATGCTCTACTTCCGCCAAAAACAAATATGTCAGGGAGTTGAATTAAGAATCTCCATGTTAAAATAGAGATACATAAACAAACAAACAGTTCTCTGCACCAGCACCCTTAGACTATGCAGAAGTACATGCTAAACCCATCTGACTAAACATCCAAAATGTTACCTACCTTTATATGAACAACTGAGAGATCATACTAAGCACAACAAAGCACCAGCAAGAAAATTAACCAACCATGAGGTTGGTTAAAACAAAATCTAAAATTAGCCTGTAGCTCAGTAAACAAACCTGAGAGATCTGTTGAAGTCTGAAAGCCGGGGAGACGCTCCAACTCAAACAGCTTGTTGACTGTGACATTTTCTCCTAAAGCTGAACTGGGGTTAGCTTAGCTTTAAAGTGCGCCGAATCAAAACAGGAAACAGTCTTTTGCATATTCAGGCACCACTGAAACTACCTGCCGAGCGTAGACTGATGGCTCCGTGACGAGCGGACCCTTTACTCAAATCTGTATTGTCCTTAAAATAATAATAAGCCAAACCAGCCTCGACTGGGCTTTGAGCATATGCATACAAACAAGCATACACAGGAAAGGTTAGGGGTATTTATAGCCCGCCTCTCCAGTTACAGAGTGATCGTTTGGCGCCGCTTATTTAAGCACCTTGCCTCCTCCCAGTGTTAAACTGGGAGGAGGCAAGGAAATATGAAATATCTTAAACGTCAACAGCAGATTAAAACTGCAGTCTATACAGTGGCAAACCAGGGATTAGCAAACTGGTAATACATGAGAGCAAGATCAGAATTTCAAATGAATAAATCATCAAATGTATTTAAAAAAAAAAAAAAAAAAAAAAGGCCTTCAGGCACTACTGATTCATGAATAGCTACAACAAGTCTAAACCATTCTATGATGAGCCATTTGCTCAGCAGACATTCCTGCCTTTAAAAATCTATACTGGAACCAAAATGTTCTTCACTCCAGTTTCATATCAAAGATTAATCTATGCAATCAAGACAAATAAAGATATAGAAATTAGAACCTTGTCTTTGCTAGAAACAGAAGTGATAGATGCATTTGCTATACTAGGAAGAGGTAAATAATTAAAATGAATGAAGAAAACAGTAAAACTGATGTTAAATTTACCAAAAAAAAATCAGGGCTTCAAATCTACTCATTTAAAGTCATTCTGTGCACGAAAATGTTCTTCATATTAAAAAACAATATAGTTTTTGAAATCTGGAGCTAAAAGCTAATAACTAATAAACTAGGAACTCCGAGCAGTTTTCATCTAATAACACATTTACCGACAATATATAGAACATGTACTTAAAATTACTTCTTCAGAGTTCGATCTCTGAAAAAAATAAGGGTAAGATTGAGACATATGCAGAAATTAAGATCATTTGGTAATTCCTATAAATTGTGTTGGATTCAGATATCAATTTCTAGGAAATTATTAAAAATTGGTCACATTATTAACAAAATCAAAGGTAATTTGCACGTAAATCACATCTAAAACACCTACTCCTTACCTGTACTACAAATACTACTGGAGAAAACGTAGTAAACAAAAATGCCTTAATAACTTTACAATTCAAAACATTTTGAGTCGACACATTTGGTTTGTTATTAGGAGACGTAGTACGCTGGATAAAGCGGTACACAGACCTTTAGAATCACAAGTTACAGACCACTGATCTAATGTTTATTTCAAGGATAGCCCCTTGAGATGCATCATCTCTTTTTCCAGGGGGCGTTCCTTACAGAACAAGGATATAATCAATGCTAAAAATACTGAAAATATGTGAATCCAAAAACACAATCCAAGAAACTTACACACTGTCTCCAAACGCCATACTCACACAAAGCCCCGACCACTGCTCCCACTGGCCTAGCAAGCTAGTGGAGCAATGTATCTGATAACTTTAGATAAAATACAAGTTCAAAGATAATTCCTTTGATCAATCAGTCATCCTATGAATGATGACGGATGGTTTACAGATGCTGTTAGTATCTCATGGTACAAAAAGTTGCAAGAAATCAACTAATTACATCATAAACAAACCATATAGAGTTCAGTTTGTCCAAACTGAACAACTTTGTTAAGCTCTATCCTAACAGCTTCACTTTGCTTCTGATACAGTCAGTTCTTTTACTGCCTTTCCTGTGGAAACTAGAACCACCCATCCCAGGTGGCCATTCATAACAGACCACATATGAGCATCATATTTTTTCATGATGTTCTAACACCGGAACCACCCCAACAAGGATATTTCCATTCAAAAGCATAATATGTGGCAAAACAAAACAATTACGCGTTTCCACACCCAATACAAGGACTACTCCCTGTTCAGCTGGTCACTGGTGGTGTCCCCACAGCCCATCAGCTCAACACAGCAGTACAGTCCAATCTTGGATCAGTTGTTGATGGAACATTATTTCCATAAACCCCACCAGCATTGATTACAAGTCTCCTCTGTCCTTTATAAATAGCCAAGTAAACAAAAAGCAAATACCATCTTTTGATTTCTGCAAACTAAAAAGGAGGGCATGTATCTAAGCACCCTTCCATCTGCAATAACTGCCAAGAACAAGTGCAAGCTGCGGTCAAATCCAGGCCTTCTTTAGAATAATATTGCACAACACCTGCTACAGGCTAAAGAAGAGCTATCAAAAGTCATCACCTTCCGTGCTGTCAGACGCTGAAGTGCCGATCCCAGTGTCCCCGCTGTCTGATGTTCCAGGTCGGCGGCCAAAACGGCTTTGGAACTTCTCTGAAACAGCTGGCGTCTGCCACTCCATGTCAGCGGGCTGACCTGATGTGTGTTTGCATATGAAAGGAACAATGACGGTGGAGGGTTATATCAACACAGGAGGAAATGATGCCGCATGTCAACGTTTTAACAGCTGAGCAAAGGGTTTGGACTAATATTCACTGTGTCGTTTTCATTTCATTTAAAGAAAATTTCACATGATTGTTTCTTATTTATACATACACACACGTATAAATTATTATTCTTGTGTTCCAAACATTCCCTTTACTGTATATAGTCTGATAGACCTATGAATATGCTGAGATTGTTTTTTTATTTTGTTCTCTCCATACTGTAACATCTAAAACAAGGTGGTGTGTGTTTGAAATCATCCCCATCTACCATCATACCTTTTACTAAAACCCAGTACAACCTAATCAACAATGCATTTTAACCTGATATTAAATACAGCTATTCTGACAGGACTTTAGGTATTTGCTACAAAATACAATTCAATTCAGTTCATTTATATAGTGCCAATTCACAACACATGTCATCTCAAGGCACTTTACAGTTCACCAGATCATACAGTCAAATTGATTCAAAAGTTTTCTATCTGAGAAAAACCAGTTGATTTCATCGAGTCATTGACTAGGATGCAATCCCTCACACTAAGCATGCTTGTAGCGACAGTGGAGAGGAAAAACTCCCTTTTAACAGGAAGAAACCTCCAGCTTCAAGTTATCATGATTAACTCTCAAACATATCTCAGATAGGTCATGAGATAGGGAAGTTTTGATTTAGGAAATTTAATTTCGTTATGCTTATAAATGAAAAATTTAGCAAATTTTTTTCCTAAATAACTTCACAGCGTGTGGCTTAGTTCATCCACATAAAACCCATGATGACTTTGGGGGAGCTTAATGGACCTATCAGCCAGATAAGATGGGACAACTGAATTATGTAATAAAAAAAAGCATTGTTTGTGAAAGATCAGCATTAAGCAAACCATTGACAAAAGTCAAAAAGGGTTAAATTTGACTTTTACTACATGGCATGTAAGGGAAGGACAAGAGGCAGGCCGCAGGAGTTCTGATCAGATACAATTCAAACTGACAATCGTAACTTTTATGCAAAATAGTGTGAGTGGTGCAAAACTAATTCTGAACATCCACATTGACACATCCTCTTCACCCCTGGCGAGTAAGCACTACAGGACTGTTACAAGTTTTAAAAGGCAAAGTACTTTAGGGAGGTACTTGATGTGAGGTTCTCCAACACATACTTTGTCTCAATTGAGTTTATAGGTCATATATTCATCCTAAGTATCCACATCTGAACGCGGTTAACAGATATTATTAACATTGCATCACATTGAAAATTAATAACAGGGGTTTTGTAACAGGACTCAGCAGCTGCTCACAAACAGGACTTGTTGTTCTAAGTTACTACAAAAATAACAACATGGGCACATGTCTTACATAACCGCTCACAAAAAAAAAAAAAAATCTGTTTATGTGGCTGCGACCCCGTACGTTGTTTTAGGAAGGCAGATAAAAAGAAATACGGTAGATATAAAGCAAATAATGAGCAGCCAGGAAGTTAGAAGTAACCTTAACGAGTAGCTAATTCAAAAAGGAAATGCCTCTTTAACGAGCCAAAGCCAGAGCAGAGCTAACCACGAGTAACAGTAACTAAAACCGATGCTGTAATTAGCATTTATATAAGCTTTGTTCTACAAATTATTAAATAAGGCAATGTTTCTTATAATGAAATAAATTATGCTTTCTGGTTTTGATGTAGAGGGATGTGCGGCACCGATAAGCTTTAAGGCTAATCCGTGTCAAATCCGCTTCCGTCGAACAAGCTAACGGCTAACTCCGCGCTGCGATTTACTCAGCGAAAGAAGTTCCTACAGCCTTCCAGACAGACTGTGTGATTAAATTCAAAGATAAATGGTTATCATTAACCAGTGCTTAAAATGGTTTAACCTTACCAAACTCTACGTGATGACAAATTGCATGAGTAAATCTCGGATAAAGGCTCCTAGCTGATGCCGAATCTGGACCATCCACTGCTGCTGCCCGTTGCTCCGCTAGCCAACGGACGGATCCTCACCAAGACAACCTTCAAGACACAAGGTGTGCTCGTTTTAATGCACTGCACCGCCCGCCAAACATACAGATTGTGTTAGTAGTGACTGCGACGTTGTATGTTCAAAATGTAAACAATTAAATTTCTGTAATTATACCGTTCCTCGTTTGTTTTGTGTTTCATCTTTAAATATATGTGCGATTATATTAAGAATAAGACAAACAAACACGTACATTTTCAAACGGATCCTATTGTACATGAAAACAAACAAACCCAATTAAGACAACCTCATAAATATAGAATAACATCCTCGGGGATGTTTAAACCGATTTTAATTTTTAAACAAATTAACTACACAGGGCGGGCCGAATATTATGCTTAGTTTAAAGTGTAAAGCAAATGATATTGAGATAAACATTCGAATAACATCTTGATCTTCTTTAGATAAAAAAAAAAAAAACCCTTATAGTTTTGTTCATGTTTTCAAAGTAACCACTATATAGTATATAGAGAAAATCATTGCCTGTGTAAATACCCATTCATCCAGTTTATAGCAACCACAAAAACAGGCTTAAATCAAATCACATTAAAAATGTTAAAATGGTCCTGGCCCCTGGGCTAAAGGCATGACACTAAGTAATTGTCTAATTATAATATAAGCTGACACAGACATTTCTTTTTATTTCATTGTTTGTTTTTATTTTTACATTTCATTATAATGATAAAAATTTAGGTTTTTCCATGTTTAGCTTCTGTCATATTCAGACAGGCTCAAGTTTTTATCTGCTAAATATCTAGTGTCCATGGGTGTAAGTGGCTTTTTCGGCTAATTTAATATTTCAAACTGCTTTTTTTTATTTAGATATATCATTGTTTTGTGAGTTTCTTTTTTATTCTTTTGCTAAGTGCCTCCATTAAAAAATGCTGGACCCATTTTAGTTTAATTTACTTTAGAACTGCCACTGCAGTAAGTTTTTGCCAATTTAATCCTTTGCCAGTTTGCTGCTGAGCGGTTTTAATCCACTGTGCTGTTCCCTCTTAACTTTTTTTTTTTTAAGTTAATCAAAAGGTGTAATCTTTTTCATAAAGAGACAACTAGCCCAAATGGAGCTCAGAAAATAGAAATAGGTCCAAACACTGAAAATAAATCAAAACATTTAGAGTTGAAATAAATATATATATATATATATATATATATAATTTAACCACAACAAAATATAGTATGCAATGGTTTAAATGCATAGGTACAAAGTTGTTTGCGTAAAGTTATTAAACAGAGAAGAGAGAACGGATGAGCAGGGGGAAACTGACCTAAAGCTTTTGCTGCTGGTCCAAACCCACATTTACCGGAGGGTTCCAGATGGGTTTTTCCATGTGTTATCTAACAAACTCCAGGTCATTTGCATATTCACATTTCATGCCGTTATAACCTAGATGGACCGTTCACATGGTTTTTGCTGATATGGGCTGTATTTTCCTAACTAAACAGCATTCCTTCCAAAATGGCTTACAGGTCAATCGTACTATGAAATCCATTCAGCCTGAGTAAAATCCACATAGGGCCTGTATGCACATGTTAACTAGGTTGGACTCAGTGGTGGTTCTAGGTAAATTAAGTATTACACTACAAAGAACTTATCTAAAAAAAAAAAAAGAAAATTTGCATTAGCCCTTTGTGCTGGGAAGTTACATTATCTACCAAATAAATTTGTATTTTTGCCCTTATAATAAGATAATCAGATATTATGTTTTTGAAATTGGATAATTTAGCTGTTTTTTTCTTATTTTAAACGTAAATAATCTTACTCTATTGGACAACTGTCTTACTTGGTCAAATAAATATCAAATATACTCAATTTAAGAAAATATTAATTAGATAGTAATTAAAATTTTTGCAGTGCACATTTTCAGTACAGGGCCATACACAGGGGCCAGGGCTACTTCCACTGGGGCAACGGCCCCTGGAGAACTGACAAATGTGCTTTCCTGTGAAAGGAAAGCAGATTTATTAGTGAGCTTATATTTGGCAGGAATCCACATAAATTATAAATGATCAAACTTTCTAATTGACTCAGCAATGTACAGACCATTTAATTTTTCTTTAAGCTGCTGTTGGGCAGTGAGCATAAGTTTTTGATGTATAGGAGCACCTAGGATCCACAGTGTTTATGAAGGATGTGAGATGGAAGCTACACTGAAAATAAAGAAAATAATTGGGTCCTTGGTAAATAAAGATAAATGTATGAAATAATCTAAGTGTGTCTTCTCTTTCCTGATAAATGCATTTTAAAAATATGTTACGGATACAAACAACATTGTCTGGCTATAGGAGCATTGTGGCCCCCATCAGGGACACTGCTGCAACAAAACTTCGATTTTCATGGTTTAAATAAGATTAATAATTGGTAAAAAAAATATTTCTTTATCAGGATTTTCGCTTCATGGCTACAAACATGCAGAAAATGGATACTGTGATGGCAAACTATGACATATCTTTAAATAAAAAGAAAAATAAATGATTTGTGTGGAAGTGCAATTGTAGGATCTCAGCAGTATTCATTTAAGCAAGTTATTAATATACTATACTTTGGCTTGTCCACGTTACTATAGGAAATTACACATAGTCAGAAGCTAGTTCTTTAAAATAAATTCAATAAATGTTTGTTTGATTTACATTAGACTTTGAATGAAAAATTTCATTAATCTAATCCTACATGAAAACAACAACTTGAGTGAGCAAGATTAAGTTGTATTTTTCCTCTTCTACTTCATAAATATTATTTAGAAATAACATTTAATTGTTAAACTTTCAGGAGCCTTGTGTGTGCTGCAGGACTGTAGTTTTGATTTTGATAAATATGCCTCAGGTTACCACCTTCTTGCTAAGTCATAGCAAAACTTCAGCTAATCTAAAATCTCTCAGTCTAATGTATTTAGCTGTTTTACTATTTTTATTTCACTACATATTAGAGATGCACGATATAATCGGCCCCC
>NW_015150674.1:401260-421427 GCF_000732505.1 Cyprinodon variegatus | reverse complement strand
ATGATACTTTTATTTTGAAAGGTTGTCGGCCCGGAAGTGTTTAGTCTGGCGGAACTAGGCTGATTACCTGAGAGAGCAGGTTTGTGTTCAACTTAGAAAGGGTATTTCTGCGATTCCCGTCAAACTCAACGTCTTTTTGTCATCTTTGTTAAACAGACAGCATTTGACAGAAGTGTTTTAACGGAAAGAAAACCGAGGAGATCTATTAACTTCCCGCATTCTGTCATGAAATCTTTGCGGATGTTTACCTTACATGAACTGGACGTTTTGTTTGGCTAGCAAGGTAGCTGCAATGCGCTAACACCAGCTGTTCTGTTACGGACAAGGCTCTTAGAGGCCCGGTTTAAACGGGAATAAAGGGTTTTGTGAAGCGAACAGCGGTGTAACCTTTAGAAAAGCTGGTGTTTCGTGGCAAACGGAGGCTTGTTGCTGAAGTGGTAAACAGTAGCTCCCCAGCTAATGTCCTCGTTTTACTGGATTTCTGGAGTAGGAGCTTAACGCTCGTCTCTTCGACACTAAAGTGAGTAAAGTCTACTACTAGCTGAGCTCTCATATTTTTATTAACAAACACAGTTTCACCACCATTTTTTTTTTTTTTTGTTTGTAATCAATAACTTATTCTATCGCGATTCTGTGATTGTCTTTTCTAGTTCAGTTGCCTCTTCCAGCCGTAGATGCCCTCTGAGTGACTCCAGGAACCTGTTTTCTGCTTTGCTGTGAGGCCATGGCTGCTGCCAACATCACCAGGGAGATTCTGCACAGGCAGATCAGGGTGAGCAAACACAGCTGCTCGATCTGAGGGATTTCCTCGATTATGTAAATCATGATTATTAATCATCTGTTGTTATAAATGTTTAGGACAAGAGGACGTCTGGCTTTCAGAGGTGTTTTCATGTCACCGATCCCTTTATTAAAAGACTTGGATTGGAAGCTGAACTTCAGGTCTTTAACATCAGATGCTTTTCACATTTCAAAAAGCAGGCATTCAAGAGTATTATAATGATAGCTAAAAACACCAAAACAGCTGTTGTTTTTGTGGATGGAACTTGCAGTGAAGAGACATGTTGCAAATAGATCCAAATTTCCTCTTTTCTTTCTGTGTATAATGTGATTATAATGCATCCAGCTCTCTATTACATGTGTATCCCAGGTGGTAATATAGTTCAGTTTATTTATATAGTGCCAATTCACAACACATGTCATCTCAAGGCACTTTACAGTTCACCAGATCATACAGTCAAATTGATCCATCTAAGGAAAACCAGTTTATTGCATCGACTCATTGACTCGATTGCAATCCCTCACACTAAGAATGCTTGTGTGAGGGATTGCATTCCATTTGCAACCAGTAGTATAATTTTGCGAGTTTTCCGATTTGAAATCCAACAATAATCTACACTAAAGACATAATTCCGGCTGGGAACTATAGAGTATTGCTCTCATTAATTAAAAAAAAAAATGTAAAAGTTGCATGTATATGCTGTTTATTTGTCCAACCAGTGCTATAAAGAGTCAAAATGTGTTCTTGTAGTGCTTTAATGTGTAAAACAGTAAAACTCAGAGTTGCAAATAGAAAATACTCTGCTGGGTGGTGATGGCATACCAGAGCATGGGAAAATGTGGATTTATCAGCAGTGTATGTTTCTTTATGTTGTGCATTGTGTTTGTAGAATGTGACGGCTAAGATATATTCTATTCCCAAGAGTAGCTTTGATATAATTTTTTATATTTGATATGTCTTGCACAAACTAACAGGTAGTATTTCATCTTTTTCTCACGATCCATGTCACCTTCTTCTTTAGGGCCATACCGGCTGTGTGAACTGTTTGGAATGGAACGAACAAGGAGAGTAAGTCTCTTTAGGTCTCAAATAATCTGTTCTTACATTGTAACTTAGCCTCTTGCCGTTTTTATTATCTTCCCTCTGCATTTAGGTGAGTATTTAAGATATTTGTTTACATATAGAGGTATTTAGCTTTATACAGAGACAGTTTAATTATCTGTGTGGCTTGTTAAGCATAATAACTTTAAAGAAATGACATATAAAATAGGGATGTATTGATATAACCTTTTATTTCCCATACAATCCCAATATTGCAGCTTTGAATGTTGGCAAATGTTGATATTGACCAGATATATGTTGGAACAAATCATATCTTCTTTTATTACTCATTTTTAGTCTGGAATATTAGAAAATGCCTGATTAGGTGATGATAAACAGAGAACAACAGTAAAAAAAGAACGCGGTGAGGAAAAGCTGACCAATTTATTATTAAACAACGAGTTACATAATCTTCAAATAGATGCCAAATGAAGTGTAGTCTTTCAGCTTTTTATAGCTGTTATATTCCGATGGCTGATATTGGACAGATTTCCGATATTGAATCGGATAATTCGTAATATCAAACTCATGTAATTTAAACGCCATGAGGTAGAACGTAAAGGCCACTGTGCAGCAGCTACTTCAGACAGAAAGAAAGAACTGATCCAAACCAGAAACTGGCTGTTTTTTTGTTATTGTTTTTTAGCAGTCGAACCAGAACTAGAGAGAGGCTGTTATCTTATTTTAAGTGTGTTTACACTCAAAATACAGTCAAAAATTCTCTCTTCCAGTTAAGCCACGCACTTTCCCAGTTTTTAGTCTGTTCGATTTTTGTGTATTTAGACAAACGAAGTAATAACAATCAAAAAACTATATTC
This sequence comes from Cyprinodon variegatus, assembly GCF_000732505.1. Taxonomy (NCBI): domain Eukaryota; kingdom Metazoa; phylum Chordata; class Actinopteri; order Cyprinodontiformes; family Cyprinodontidae; genus Cyprinodon; species Cyprinodon variegatus. The sequence continues at coordinate 418,727 of NW_015150674.1, read as the reverse complement.
TCTCATGACATAGTCAGAACAACTGGAAAAGAGGAATCTGTTTCCCCTAGATGAAACATAATTTTTTTGACAAGAAAACAAGCATGCCTACCCTGTTGGGTTTTAGCCGTGTGTGCAGGTAGTTAAAAATATTACCAGCTGTGCAGAAGACACACTCTGAAGGGCTGGTTATACTCCCGCAGCAGTGTGCCGCAGTGAGCTTGTCGCAGGTATGATGCGAATATTTTTGATTTATGCCCAATATTGAAGCGTACTGTTCACTATTATGTTCCACGTCACAATGCAAAAGGGAAAATCACGAACTAGCTGTGGGTCTACATACAGCTGAGGAAGTGGAAAAACGCAAGGGGCAAGTTTGTGCGGCAACGGAGGGACATGAGGGCAAAAAGAGCAGGGATCCAGGTGGAAAAAGGGTCCTAGCGTTTTCTCGCACCTTGCTCTTAAGTCGAGTACGACTTCAGGAGTCTTTTTCCACAATGTTGGTCATACAAACGAAACAAGCTGGTAAGGTACCAAACAGGAAATACGCATAGTGTAGAGCAGATGTAGATTTGACCAATCAGAGGCCTCCTGTCTGAGGCACTGTCCTGCGGTCGCCTACAATTTTGGGGAGGTGCAGCAGAGTGTCTGCGGAAGGGGCGGAGGTATATATGCATTCAGTGCGACACACGCAGACGACCTGGTTTCTGAGTATAAACCAGCCTACGGTTTGCTTGTCTTAGCCCACAAAGTCACCTGCACAAATATATCGTCCATCCCGGTTTGTTGGTCTGGACTGTTGAAAAAATTTTTACTTATCGGTCAACCTTAGTGTGTAACTCTACTAATAATAATACAGATGTTTAAATGGAGTTTTTGTTTATATGTATTTAGACATAAAGGGCCCAAATGCAGCTTAGCTTGTGCTAGTAATTCTTATTGTTCTCAGTCTGCTGGCTTCAGGCTCAGATGATCAACATGCCATCATCTGGGATCCATTCAGACATAAGAAGCTCACAACCATGCACACGGGTCATGCTGCGAATATATTTTCTGTTAAGGTAAGGATCGTTGCTAGAATGACTCCTGTATTTTCAGCTTCTGTTTTATATACTCTGCACCCACTTACTGCAATGCTCTAAACCTGAATAAATTCTGTTCCTGGAAAAGGAAAGCTGGAATCGGATAAAGGTTTTCCTTCAAATGATCACGTGTCTGTCTTAAATCGAGATTGTCTTTGTAAACCACTTCATTATGTCAACCATCTTTGTTTGCCACTAAGTTCATAATTACTTGTGTCTGTTTTTTTTTTTTTTTTTCTCTGTCTGCTGTTCTGTTTACAGTTCCTCCCTCACACTGGGGACAGGATCTTGGTAACAGGTGCAGCCGACACAAAGGTCCATGTCCACGACCTGACCGTGAAGGAAACCATCCATATGTTCTCTGATCACACTAATAGAGTGAAACGTATCGCCACGGCACCAATGTGGCCCAACACCTTCTGGAGTGCTGCAGAGGATGGCATCATCAGGTGAGAACCTGAAACTGTAGTTTTAGCCTTTTCAACATCCCCATAAGGATGGAAGAATATTTCCTCTTTTTTTCCACCGCAGACAGTATGATCTGCGCGAGAACAGTAAACACTCTGAGGTTCTGATTGACCTGACAGAGTTTTGTGGGCAGTTGGCTGAGGCCAAGTGCCTCGCAGTGAATCCGCGGGACAATAACTACCTAGCAGTGGGAGCCAACGGGCCTTTCGTTCGCCTCTATGACATCAGGATGATTCACAACTACAGGTAAGTTGTTACTGATGTCCCTACCAGGTTTTCAAAGATGCCCAGAAACTAAATAAATCAGTTTTTTTCTCCTCACTCAGGAAATCTATGAGTCAGAACACTTCAGCGGCTGTGCAAACGTTCTGTGACAGGCAGAAGCCCATCCCAGATGGGGCTGGGCAGTACTATATAGCAGGTGGGTACAGGCCTCATTTACTAGCAATCACATCTCAAGCAATTGGGAAATCACTGAGGAGTTATTTTATGTAATTAATTTTTTTTGATAAGTGGATTATATAGATTCAATGAAGTGAAATATGTCAAATATTTATTTATGTTAGTAATAGTAATTCATATAGCCAAAAATCAATAAAAAAAACTTTTTTAAATGTTGTAACAGTGCCTACTGTTACTTTATTAATTTGCTGTTGTAAGTTTATATAATACTAGTATCTATATGTTGGATAACTGAATAGTCATGTAATTCATGAATGAGCTTAAAAGTATTTAATACCAGGTGTCCTATGTAAGATCAACCCGGATTTAAATAATCCATTTTAAATCTTGACATTTGGAATCACATAAAATCTTGAAAATGCAATCGATACCCAGTCCTATCAGTAAAAGGTAGTCGTTGATAAAACTCAGACTCATAAAATAGATATTTAATACAGACACGCATTGTTTTGCTCCTAGATCCTCAATAAGGTATCCCAAGTGGAACGTTTTTCCACCAGGCAGTCAAATTAAGACTGTGAGGTGTAGGGATAATGATTATGGGGTTGTGTCCAATCATGCTAATGGAAAGTTTAGTCGAAGGGAGAAAAAAAAAACACAAAGAAACCCATTTATGAATGTAGCTTGGAGCTTTGAAGTCTAAAACATACAGCTTTGTTCACAATGTAGCTAACTCTGTAGCTTTCATTGTGTGAAGCTAATTCTGATCCCCAGACTTTAACAGCTTCTGACCCAGGCTAGAAAGAACCAGGACATGACTTTTAAAGTACCCTTTTACCTGTAAACGTTGCATTTCAGTTGGAATTCAAGGTATTTTCCTGTGGAAGAAGTGTAGAGGCAACATAACCCTAGCTGCTTGAAGTTTAAGTTGAAATCTCCAAAGTCGGTGATGATTTAGGTGCTGTAACATCTGCTGGTGTTGGTCCTCTGTGTCATACTACTGTCTGATGGAGATAATTAAGGAGATGCTGATTTTATTTATCATCAGGACTCAGAAACTGCCTAAAAAACCGACGATGTCACTGCTTTTACTGAACAGCATACTGGCCTGACCTGAGAAAAGGGAGTTTGGTATTTTTGGACCTGTGTGATATTCTTTTTTGGAGAAACTGATTGAAATGTAAAACTCTGTAGCTACTGGATCTATATATATTTTACACATTTTGCTTTTTGAGTTAAATTACAATAATATGTCAAATGTTCTCACATATTGTTAGTTCCTTTGATCCATTAATGGAAAGTTCACTATGAAAGGTTAATTGAAGATGTTCTCTGCTGTGCTTCAGGCCATCTGCCAGTGAAACTCAGAGACTACAACAACCGCCTGAGGGTCCTGGTGGCCACCTATGTTACCTTCAGCCCCGATGGCACAGAGCTGCTTGTGAACATGGGTGGAGAACAGGTGACGTTTCTCACAATAAACAAGGAATCACGCCTTATTTTCTATCATTCAGTGACTTCAAATGTCTGATTAGTTCATTTGTACACTCCCTACAGGTCTATCTTTTTGACCTGACGTCAAAGCAGAGGCCATATACCTTTGTGCTTCCAAAACTGTGCCAGTCATCAGCAGGTAGCTCTAAGCATGCAGAGTAATTCCTCTGTTTGTAGAGCACAAAGGAGCTAATGTATACAGAGCAAGTTTTAGTCATTCAGCTGCTTTTTTTTTTTTTCTTTAAGACGTCCAGAATGGAAAGACAACCAACGGCGTCTCCAATGGCATTCATTTACCACCGGGCCACATTCACTTTTCTGAAAGCAAAACGCAGTCCAGGTAGGATATAATTCTATTCTTTATACTTTAATATGCGCCTGTTTTACTGAAGCTTTACCTCTTCCTTTTATCTTTTTCTAGCTCTGCTGAGCTTCCCCCTCACTTGGAGAAAATAAAGCAGCAGGCCAATAATGCGTTTGCCCGCCAGCAGTGGACACAGGCTATCCAGCTGTATAGTTTAGGCATTCATGAGGCCAGAGGCAACGCCATGCTTTACGGGAACCGGGCTGCAGCCTATATGAAACGCAAATGGTATATACCTTTTTATTCTTTTCTTATTTTCTGTATGATTTGTAAATGGTAATCTATGATCTATGTGTGACCTGCAGGGATGGAGACCATTATGACGCCCTTAGGGATTGCGTGAAGGCTCTGGCACTGAACCCGGGACATCTGAAAGCACATTTCAGGCTGGCACGGTGTCTGTTTGAGCTGAAATATGTGGCCGAGGCTCTGGAATGTCTAGACGATTTCAAAGGGAAGTTTCCTGAGCAAGCACACAGCAGTGCCTGCGACGCTTTGGATAAAGATATCAAGGCTGCTCTATACTCCAAGTCTGATTCAGGTAGGAAGATAAAAACATCCGTTTACAACCCACTAGGTTTGATTAGGATGTATTGTGTAAAGGAGTTTGTTTTTTGAAACCAGCACAATAAATTATCTGTTAATCATCAGCCCTATTTAATACACCCTTTTGAAACCGTGCCGAGATCGGTCCGAGCATGGTTACCGAGATAACTGTTGAGTGTAAATGGCAGGCACAGCTGAACTAGACCGTGCCAGACACAACCAAACCAAACCGCACTTAACTGGTACTAGTTCATCAGCAGGGCTCGGCACGGTTTAATTCTGGAACGGTTCTCAGATAACAAAGAGAGTATTAGCAGACTGCATCCGTAACCAGAACATTTCAGACATTTATAAAAATACTAGCTTCCTTACCGTGCCACCCGATTTCCATTGATGATTCTGCTTAGCAGTTAGATTGGATTAGATTAGATGAGCTTTATTGATCTCACAGCGGAGAAATTCACTGGTCACATATTGGCATAGTAATTAGAGAAGGTGCATTAAGAATAAACAATATATATACAGTATATCAAGGTATATACAGTATATCAAGATAAATAAGGATTAAGGTGCAAGTGTACATGTATCACACACAATGAAAAACAAAATAAAAATAAGAAATAAAAAAAAATTTAAAAATACAAGGGAGTAACACAGAGATTTGAGGTGTCATATGTACAATCAGGATGGCTTATATACCGGTGGATTGACTTTTACATTAAAGTGTAGTAGGTAAGGAACAACAGTGATGAACCTCAACTCATGTCATTGTTTCCTGTGTCTGTAAGCCCCGATTAGACTATCGTTTGTCGTATCCACTTCCCAAAAGCCGACTCTGTCAAGTAAATTCACCAAAGACTGCCTTTTTCACCTGACCTTCCGCAAACAACGAAATATCAAAATGATGACAAAAAAAATATTTTTTCCCCCCAATACAACTTTATTTGTTTCTGCAAAGAACATTACAGAGCAACCATATTGCACTATAGGTATTCTCAGCAACATTTTCAACAGGTGTAAAATCAGATGTTTACCAGTCAAGTAAATGTCCTTCCTTTGTGCAAAACAAGAAACGGTAAGGAAGAAAAATAAAATAAAATCATACATCTATTAAATAAAAGATGACAAAACATACCTTCCTGAGCTTTGCGGGCTCCGCCATGTTGACTTAGATAGATTTTGAGTTCTTCTAAGGGTTAGTTAGAGTTAATGCCAACTTAGCCAAAGTTGTAATGGCTTGCTGTAATATTGTAATTTATTTTTGTTTCTTTCTTTCCTAACTGAGCCCACTCCTTTGTCTTTCAATCTTTTTTCCATATTAGAGATAATGTTTATATCTCCTCCTAATATGCAAACTATCAGACTGACTGACAATTCTACGTTTTATTGCGTAGGGAAAAAAACTCTGACCATTGGTTATTTTAGCCTAACAGCCCGGCTTTTTGGAACTCCCTGCAAACCTGGCCACTTCACCCATGCTTTCGAATCACAAATTTTCACCACCAAGTGCCGCTTTTACACTTATATGTGCCATTAGGGAGGTAAATGTATTTATAAACAAAGTTTCCGTAGTCATTATACTCATTAAAAGTCAGTATATCAGCCTAATTTCACTAATTTTGTCAGCCTTCAGCATAACCAGCGTTTGTGCTGAAATCTGCTAGAAAGCGCCTCGCAGGAGGGAGCTGTGATTGCAGTCTTATATGCTGATAAAACATGAGCTTAGCAGGGACAACCCTGAGATGTATATCAAGTTATCATGGAGGTTTACAGGTAATTAAATCTCAAAATCAAAAGTTTATATTATGTTAAACAAACTAATTTTAATAGAAATTTTAACTTCCATACAATCAGTGAGAAGAGTCCTGATTACTCCACGGTTTTTCAGCAGACAGCTACTGATGCCCACAATGTTATATCAACCTAAAATGTTATATCCAATTATATGCATGGAAAGTTGGGTGGAAAGAAAAAAGGAAACCGAAATAACCCTGGCTTTGAGGCAGATTACAAAGCAAAGATCATTCTAGATTTGAGGGGAAAATAAGAAAATTGCTTTGGCAGAAGCTGGTGCTTCTGGAGGTGCTGCAAAAAAGACGTGTCCAGGGGAGGGGCTGCAGCTTTCGCTGTTTTTTTTTGTTGTTTTTTTTAAAGCAACTTGTGAACCAGAGATAATTCCACAGATTCATTCCTCCTCGGTTAAGAAACATCTGGGATTGTGCCCATGTTTCTCAGCTTTAGGTGGGACGGAGGTTAGTTTACGATTTAAAATATTCCTGTTTGAGTTTATAAGAAATGAGCAACAGTCGTAGCACGTTTAAAAGAAGCTTTAAAAGCTTTGATTTTATCCATTTAAAATACGCAGCATCATGGTAGTGAGGGGGTTACACAAAAAAGTTTTGGTAAGTGGTATTTTTGTCTTTGCCTGCAGACGATAAAAAGGCCAACAGCTCCATTCGTTTCCACTCGTTCAGTCGTAAAGAGTCCATTCCTGATGACGAGATAACTCTGAGGGAGCACAGTTTTGACTACAAGCACAGATACTGTGGCCACTGCAACACCACCACGGACATTAAAGAGGCCAACTTCTTTGGGAGGTCTGTACACCACGCTTCCATTCTGCTGTTGTGTCACTAGATGGCAGTCTGAAGCTCTGTGATTTCATTATAGTCCTTCAGGTCTAGCTGTGAAGTAACATTTCTATTGTGATGTACTGAACATGCTTGCTAGTTTGTACAGTGAAGCTGCCAAAGGTGAGTAAATCCTTAGGATTGTTTTGGCTTCCTTTAAACCTCTGGGACCCACTGCATTCTCTAATGTTAGTGTTGAATTTTCACCCTTTTTTTTTTTACCTCCTCCATTGATTTGAAACTTTTTTATTATCTTATGTTACATGGTATTGCCCTAGATGTCCAAAAAACACATTAGAAAATTGTCCAGATTGCAGCAAAGACAATTTTTAACAAACTTTTTTAACAAATTTTTTTAAAGGAAAGTTTTTCAAATGTTTCTCCCTCAGCTGATCTTCAGCTGCTCGGTGAAAAGCGATCAGGCTGTTTCCTGGTGGGATTTCTGGCTCTGGTTGTGAGTTTCAGCTCATTACTTTGCGGGAAGGTCTTCCTCCATCACCACCTCTAGCCGTTTGCTGCCTTTAAAGCATTTTTTCCCTGATTAGCCCCAATTTAGCTTCAGTTCCAGGTGCTCCAGAGGAAAAGCTTCACAACAGATGATGACAGTGCTGCCACCATGTTTTCTATCGGAACACCTTCACTGTTTGCTGTGTGTGCTTCTTAGACTTGTGCAAACTGCAAAATGGTTGTTTTGTTTTTTAAACCACTCTCTTTCTGCTACTGCTCAATCAGAACTATTGGATTACATCATTAATTGTTGACTTGTTATCTCCCAACTGTCAGCTGTTGCTCTTTGCTGCTTTTCAGATTTATGCTCTCTGATTTGTGACTTTGTGCCACACCCTATTCCTTAATTAAATGTTAACGATGTTTAAAACTGTCCTCTGTGAGAATAGGAAAGTTTGGGATATTTAATTACTTAATTCTGCCTTAAATGTGGACACAACTTTATCCCTCATCTGTCTGCAGTCTTTTCTTTAATATTCTTTGAATAATTTTAGCAGTTTTTTTTTTTAAGTTTAGATAGCTTGCCAGTATCTGTACTGGGCCTTTAATAAACATACTTCGCTGCAACAAAAGACATGGTTTGCAAGACACCTTCTTTTTAATATTTTTGAAATCACACTCATACATTTAAAAACTATATTTTGAAACGTTTAAACAGTCTATCCATTGTTGATATTCAGTGGCACACAGACAGCCACATTGTAAACATAGTGGATGCCATAAGAATGAACTGAACGTCTGGAAAGTAATGGAACTCTAAAGGAACTTGTCGACTGGTCTTAATCCTTTAGAGGTCTCATTGTGTTATAAAATACTCTGATGGCTCAATATGACTCACTGCTGCTCTTTGTCGTTTAAATTTCTCTGTTAACTGAGTAACCAAACAGATTGTGTCACCTCGTTCTGAACCTCACATACCAGAATATCCTGCTCAGTTACCTTTCACTACATTTACTGAGAAAAGTTGCTAGATACACGGGTACCATCATTCTGCTTAAGGAGTCAGATTTAAAAGTGTTGTTGTTTATTTAAAAGTGCGTTTTCCAAGTAAAAATAAATCCCCAAAAAATTCTGTGAATTTTCTTGTTCCAAGAGCATGTCTTGACAGACAGGTCTGAACAGATGTCTTTTCTCTCTAGCAAAGGCCAGTATATCGTGAGTGGCTCAGATGATGGCTCATTTTTCATCTGGGAGAAGGAAACGACTAACCTGGTGAGGATCCTTCAGGGAGATGAGTCAATAGTCAACTGCCTCCAGCCCCACCCAAGCTACTGCTTCCTGGCCACTAGTGGTATCGACCCTGTGGTTCGGTTATGGAACCCGCGGCCAGAGGTAAAGAAACTAAATCCCTTTGTAGCACAAACGTGGCAGGCTGGAGAAGTGTGGGAATGGAAAGGTTTCAGATATTTTCTGGATCTGGAAAAGTTTAGGGAGAAAAAATAAAAAATATATTTGTTTTTTTTTTTTCACACTTCTTGCATCCATTTTTTCAACTTTGGTACATTTCTGTGTAATTTAAAAAAAAAGGTCCAAAATGGATAAAAGCTCTGCCACTTTCAGTCTAAGGGGAAAAAAAATTTACTTAATTATTTCGAGACAGGACATCAGTCGGTTCGTCTCCAAAAGCTGAAAGCGTACTAAATATGCACCGAATCAGGCTTCTCTGGTATAATCCTGATAGCTGCTGTTTATTTGGGTCTGACCTGCCCTGTTTTATATGACTGTGACCTATAAGAGCAAATAAGCTTGAAGAATATCTGAATCTATGCATCAGATTATTTTTGCTTTAATAGGTTCTTATTTTGAAAATTTAAAAGTGCATCAGAGCGCATAATGCATTTTATCAGTTCAGTGCATTAATTGAATAAATGCTTATATAGAAAGCTGATCGGGAGAATGATGGATGATTTTTGAATCATGAAAGATGACGAAGGAAAATAAGTCAATTGCCAGCTAGCTAAAAGGTTATAATTGCAGAACTTGAACCCCATAAACCCCAGAGGTACTCCATAAAATATTTGCACATGAGATCTCAGGTGGGCACTAAAATCTTTTACGTCAGATGAAGAATGTTTTATAAGCTGTTTTCTCTCCCTTAGACCGATGGTGACAATGGGCGTGTGGTGGAGGACATGGAGGGAGCAGCTCAGGCAAATCAGCGGCGAATGAATGCAGATCCTTTGGAGGTCATGCTCCTGAACATGGGTTATCGCATCACAGGCCTGCGCGGCGTTGGACCCGACGGTTCTGATGATGAAGACAGCTCGGACGGACCAGTACAGTGCAGGACAAGCTAAATACCCGTATTTGTTCTGTAGAATGGCTGTAGGAAGCAAAGGACTCTCCCAGATTCTGTTTTAATACCTGAACCCCGCTTCCCTGTCTGATAGAACATTGGGTGTGATGCCACATGTCTGCACTATGCACCGCCATCCTACGCCAGATCTGGTGGAAACCACCTTTGGGTTAGGAGCTCATGGAAGGCAGCAACATCGCTCCCATGCTTTCTAGGTACCAACAGCACCCACTCTGCATTAGCAGAGGTTGAATAGCGTCTGAGCGGAACCCTTCCACATCAGCTACCAGTTTCTCACCAAGGAGGAGGTGTGCAGCGCTAATACCTTCAGGTTTTTGTTGGAGAGTCCCGCAACACAAAGACGCAGCAGTGTAGATTCACTCGACCTATTTTCAGGTCGCTCAGTGGCCAGCTTTCAGATGGAAGAGCACTTTTTGTGTCTGCAAAGCTTCCTGGTTCCTGCTCAGGTTGGAACAGCTGTGCACACCGGTCACAGGTTCTACGTCGGACTCAGTCCTGCGCTCAGATGGATTTTCTGTTACAGGAAGTCGTTGAACGAAGCGTAGCTCCTCACATTGTGATGATCGTTGCTAAGATTAATCTATTTATAGTTTGAACTGTCAGGAAAAGCGAGAGTTTTCTTCTGCCAAAGTTTACCATCTGTGTTTTAAAACCGCCAAGGATTAATGTTTGGGGTTTTTGTTCCTCCGTTTATTTACACATAATTTGCTCAGTGTAGTTTACCGCTTATAAAGATGAATGGGTAATAACGAGGGAGAATTTGTATCACAAATAACTTTCTAATAACTTTGATTTCACTCCTTTTATTTTGCACATACATTTGAGATGACTTTCTTTTTTGTAATAAGTGGGAGATTTGTGTTCCATTAACTGGGCTGAAATAATTGTGACCATTGAGTTCCTGGCTGTTCCAGTATTGGTCAGGTTTTCAGCTTGCATGAGGCTTCTCACGCTGAAGCTGCAAGGTTAAAAAAAAAGAAGAGCCACACCCCATCAGGTGCACAGAGTACGGCTCATTGAATTTCCTTTAAACCCCAGTTAAAACTATGTTAAAGAACGGGTCCTCACTGGATCATTCAGCTTCCATGTGTTTTAGTTTTGCTTCGGTTTGTTTTCACCTCCACCGTGGACCCTGTAATGAGCTTTGATCCAAGCAAAATTAAAAGAAAATACTAACATTTTGTCTTTTATGATTTTTTTCCCCTATGACTGACACAAACTTTTAACATAAAAAAAATACATCACTACAGATATAACCCTATCTAGGTTAGGAAGATGTAGCTCACTGTCTCAAGCTGCTGTATGCTCATTTATCACTGTCTGCTGTTCTGTGTTTCTGCTGACTATTGCACAACAAATTGTCCTAAATACGGTAGAAATTAGTGTTTTATATTTGGAAACAAATATTTAAAGACTGGAAAAAAGGACAAAACTTCCCCGGTTACTCATTTATTTTAGCTAACGAGGCATGCATTACATTTTTATCACAAACCTCTCGTGTCACTGTTATTTTCTCTATACTTAGTCACTCAGCAAAACATCAGTAGTAGAGAAAAGTATACACATTAATACAATCCTTATCTGTAGACTATTCACTAGTATATGGCAAACACACTGCTCTTCTATCAGGTGAAGCCCAACCATAAAGCAGACCTATAGTTAAGTGGTTTTTATCAAAAGTAAATTCAATAAAATCTAGAATCTGTTGCAAGGCTCTAGAGAACTTTTTTTGAAGGAACATTCCCCAGTTAAAAATAAAAAAAGCTACGTCTGACTATGAATCTGTAAAACTCGTAGAGATAAATTAAGTGATTTAAACCTGTAGTGGGATGTTTTTGTACTGAATGCAGTTTATTCAATCCATTCTTTATGGAAGGCCATTTCCACCACTCTGATGAAAAAAAAAAAAAAGTTATCCCATAATAATGAGATATTATCTCATTATTATGACCTTGCCATCTCAACCAGACAGCTAAAGCCCACAAAGGATCGAAGCATGGAAAAGTTTCTTCAATGTGACAAATGAGACATTTGTCCTTCAAACCTGAAAATATTCCTCAGGTGATTGAAGGAACAGTTTCCTGGCGGCGCCCCTGTCCATAATAATTCTAAGATATGTTTATGTCCAGAGGCGTAGCCAGAACATTTCAATAAGGGTGGCCAGGCAATAACCAATGTACACTGAGAGGGGGGCCAAAAGCAGATAGGCGCCAGAACCTCAGGATCAATCTACACTGTTCAACAGGAAAATGAATTAGCACAACATCCTTATTTTCTAAATAAAGCCAAACTATAGTTTCCTACAAATAAACGCACATATTTAATTTATTTCTTTCAATGTTGAGATCTGGGGCGTTAATCTTTTCCGTCGTCATTACTTACCCACTTGTATCAATAAACATTCTGCATAAAATTTATGTTTACAAGCACTAATATCTACATAAACTGATTATTTGATAAGTTTTTATTAAAATTGTTATTTATCTATGATTTCACTAAAGACTCCCAGATGACTTGCAGAGACATATTTTCTCTTTACCCAATATAACACAAAATGTATTTTTGAAAAGAGAATGAAATCTGTATTTATCATCTTTGGTGTTAATATATTGATATGTATAATTAACCACAAAAAATGTAAATGTTTAGAATATTCCATTTGAGAGTATTACTGCTGCCACCAGTGTTGGACACGTTAGTTTGAAAAAGTAATTAGTTATAGTTACTAGTTACTTCTCCAAAAAAAGTAACTGAGTTACTGAGTTACTCCACAATGAAAGTAGCTAGTTACTAGTAAAAGTAACTATTGCGTTTCTCGCCTCCGTAACCCTCACCACAAAGCCAGCTGAATAGAGTGGACGACAAAGACAAGTACCTGCAGAGAGTTTTGCATTTTGCAACTCAACGTAAATGAGATGAGGGTGGGAACGCTATCTGACGGGCCTATAAACTGCGTCAGATAGCGTTCCCCCTGCTTAACATGGGGGAACGCTATCTGATGCCGTTAAAATATCATCAGGCTGCATTACCTCTACTCATGGGTGTGAGTTCAGATCTGGTGAGTGTATGAAATTAATAACTGGGAACGTCTAATTCTGAAATCCTGTGTGTTTGGGTTGTTATAGATACTGCAACATCCATCCATCCATCCATCCATCCATCCATTGAGATTTCTCCATATAGGCTAACATTTGATCGTTCACGCTCTCCGTAGTTCTCCTGTGGCGCGAGCACAGGGCGACTGTTGCGCGCCTTTAGCGAGCATGTACGTTTCCTGTCACTTGCGCGGTGAATCGTGCCGCCTGCGCTGTGCAGAGATGCAGGGGAAACTGTATCAGGTGGGGAAACGCAGCTCGACGTAACACTGGTATTCACATCTGGAAAACGCTGTTTTGCTGCTGGAGTCCTCCTCACTCACCATCTCTCTTTGTGCTGTACGTTAACACCTGCCAGTGGAAACACCCACCTACCCAACTGGAAGATGTAATCTCACTATACATCAGCCATTCTCATCCTCCCCTCTCTTATGACAAGGCGTGCACGAGTCCTATCATGAAAAAAGGTTAATTCTGCGACCTCAGTAACAGGGTGTCGGCAATGGTAACTGCATTATAGTTACAGTCAAAGTAATTAGATAGATTACTTGTTACTAAAAAAAGGTAACAGCGTTAGTAACGGCATTACTCCCATCACTGGCTCCCACCATCTGTATTAGAGGGGAAAAAATGGTAGGGGTGGCCACCCCTGCCCCCCCATCTAGCTTCGCCCCTGCTTATGTCCGGGAATGGAACATGAGGCGCAGTTAGATTATATGCCCAAACAGCCTACCATACCCTGCGCTGCCTCTGTGCGTCAGCGCCGTCTGGGTCTCCCTCTGTGATCTCAGGCTGTGATGGCGGAGGTGGAAGACACCGACATCATGATGAGCTACCAGGCGGATTTCTTAAAAAGCGGCAGGAAAAGCAGCCGCTATCCGTACTGCATTGTCTGGACACCTATCCCGATTCTATCGTAAGACGCTCACGATTCCCAAACCTGCCCCATTAAATGCTGCATTTGATAAATCTAACGCATCTTCCCTATAACATGTAATCAAAACATTAATCCGCCTATCCCTCCCTCAGTTTTTGTTTTTGTATTTATTTATTTACATAGATGGATTAAATGCACAGCATGGATTATAATCTGTGAAACGATCAGACCTGAATTAACTTATTAATTGAATCCATCCTGCAGGTGGGTGCTTCCCTTCATTGGTCACATGGGCATCTGCACCTCATCAGGGGTCATAAGAGACTTTGCAGGATCCTACTTCGTTTCGGTACTCTCCTATTTCTATAGACCTTATAATAACAGCATCTCACCCCATGTGGCTGTGAGCCCTGAACATTATTATAAAACCTGTGATTGTCTCTACAGGAGGATAACATGGGGTTTGGTCGACCTACAAAGTAAGTTTGATTATTTAACTGTGGTGTTTTGCAATTTCCAACTTTTAATCAAATGAATGTTGTAGGTTTTGGAGACTTGATGTTGATAAGGTTTGTGGGAATGGCGCAGCTACATGGGACCAAGCAGTCCATGATGCATCTGAGGAATACAAATGCAGGCCGGTATGAATGTACCTACGGTAGATCTTTTTTTTGTGAAATGCCTTCTGGTACAGAATTGTTCACACGTCTCATTTATGTATTTTCTGTTTTTCCCCAATTTGCATCAAAGCACAACTTGTGTTTAGATAACTGTCATTCCCACGTTGCCATGGCTTTAAACCTCATGAGATATGACAACTGCACATCCTGGAACATGGTCAACCTCTGTGTGCTGTCCTTCATTCATGGGAAGCATGTCAGGTATATTTCTCACACACAATTACCAATGAAATTATAATGATCTACAGTCTCTTAATAATATTTCAGCTCGCTGATCACAGTTTCTCCTTAAAAGTTATTAATATTTCATTAGAAAAATCAAGAAACAACCTTAGAACTAATAGATATAGAGATGGGTTAAATGCAGAGGTACAGAGGTAAAGTTTAATTATTATTTATTATCAATTATATTATTATAAGTTTTAGAAAGAAATTGGTTTTAAAAGCCATTTATGGTCAAATTCTCTTTATAAAGCTCGCTCTTTATTCATTGGATAAACCGGACCCCACCTAGTATGAAACATTTGTCTTAGTCTTAAAGAGTATGTTATCTGCTCCATCGCATAAGTATCCCAAACCTTTTGAATCCATACCTTCTACATTGGAGGCTTCAACCATCTAATAGTTATGTTTTAGTGCTGTTTTGAGTAGTATGGCTCATTCGTCCTGACCCTTGCTTCGGGTTTTTCTCCCATTGTTTCCACGTCGGGGTGGGGGGGTTGGGACCTCTCTTTTTAAAATCACCCTGGGAGCTTCAGATATCTCATCCCAGGATAAACATAGATTAGGACAAGACCAGAACATACAAGTACGGTTTTCCGTTTGCGTTCTGCAGTACCTCCAGCATGAACTGGTTTGTGTAGGGCTCATTGTACTAGCTATTCCTGGCATCCTGAAAAAAAGATTCTAACCATCTCTTTGAATTTTCTCTATGTGCTCCAATACACATTTCTTCCCATTTATCCTCTGCTATTGCATGGATGCATGCATCCATACAGACATACATACATAAGAGAGGGAAACTATGTATGTATGCATGCATGCATATGTACATGTAGATATGCATATGTATGTAGATATGCGTATGTATGTAGATATGCGTATGTATGTTGATATGCATATTTATGTTTGTATAACAATTGTCTATAGGAGTAGGTTTAATGAAGCTGTATAAATCTATAGAAGTGTGTTTAGAGAGACCAAATAGATTTTTCATCTGCCCAGAAAGTTCGAATTTTCCCTTTTAAGTAAATTGATGAATATAACATAGTCCAGGATTAGACCAGTTTCTGAAGCCAGTATCTAGTTTGTTTGTTAAAAGAATCTTGTCAATTCTGTTTTGATACCTTAAAAACTAATTGCATTTTATTCAAAAATTTAATAGTATTCAGTAGTCATTTCCTTTGCAGGGGCATCTAAGAAGGGTAATATTTATAGTGGCTCTGAGTTTATACCTTCGTCCATCCCAGGCTGTTGGGTGTCTAGACTGTTCTGGATCCACACCAGTAGGGAAAGAAGTTTTGCAGCCCAGTGGTAGTATTTGAAGTTTGGGGATTTAAGGTCTCCAACTGATTTAGATAACTGCAAAGTTTTTAGGCTTCTTCTAGTGTGCTTAATTGTTTGCCTGAAAGAATCCGGATATCATTCTATCTAATTGAAATAGCATCTGGAACAAATAGAGTGACCTTGGTAGGACATTCATATGAGGACTTTCCACACAGCCTCTTATAGAGTGCAGCCCATCACTCTAAATGATTTTAAATGGCTCGTGGGAGTTTACTGATGATCAAGTATCTGTTACTTAGAAACCAATTGTTAGGCTTAAATGTAAAAAACCAAGACACAACCATCAAAGTAACATATAAGGTGGAGGAAAGATTACAAATGGGTTTTAAAAGGCATTTAGAGTCTAATTTTTAGCAGGGTTTCATGCTTTTTGTGTTCATCATCCATGCCTGATATGTTTAAGAACATAAGAACCTTTCTCTGCAATTATAGCTACATCCTTTGAAGAGGCTGGCGCTTCATGTTCAGTACCTTGCTAAACAGTTTTGTCTGATTGGACAGAGGGAGCATTTAAAACCTGAGTTTTAATTTTTGCCACAGATTATTCATTTAAAATCACTCTATTTAACACCGCCACTCAGGCTCGGACTGGGAACGGTTTTCGGCCTTGGCATTTTTCCATCGACATTGCCCCCAGTGTGCAGCGGTGCTTTCCCATCAAACATTTTTATATAGATCAGAGACCTTTACTTCACATTCTGACTGTCTCCTCTGGTATGCTGGAGGATTTTCACGAAATTTTGCAAAGACTCGCTCTCTCCACTTAAAAAATGCACAATGATGTACCCGCTCACGAGAGGGAACGCCTATTAAATGTGTGTGAGAGCATGCATGGGCCCATTTCTCCTCGTGCACGCTCTGTTTAAAAGCTGCTGTTTGCATCGTTCATACAAGCTTACTTTCCAAAAGAAGATTTGCAATTTTTCCACTATGTCAGACTCGCCATCGGCAAGTGAAAATGGAGACGAACACTTAGGACGGCCTCATGTAGACATATCACCAGAATGATTGACAGTTAGGAGGACCGCTTATTTTGATGATCCACCTGGAAAAAGAACATCCTCCGCTATACCTTCAAGTGGGACCTTTCAGGTTTTTTGTTCTTTTGCCTCTCTTCAGTTTTGTGGAGTAAATGACCCTCCTGTCAGCAGTGTTCCCAAACACATCACCTGTATTCGAAGAAATTAACTCAGAGTCAGTTTAGTGAACTGATTGCTTTGTAGTGTAAATGGATTTATGTTATATTAAACTAAAGCAGATATGATCTGGTACATGTTCTACTTTTTACCTAATAGAATTATATATAGTAATTATAGAATACACTTTGTTTAAAAATATCCATTTGGCTGTTTGTTGAATTGTGATTAAAGTCCTATTTTAGTTTTTTTTAATATTCACATTATACTGAGTTGTGTTTACTTTGATGTTACACAGAGCCCTTGCTTCTTTTAAAACGCTGT
>NW_015150674.1:344302-400443 GCF_000732505.1 Cyprinodon variegatus | reverse complement strand
AACTAAAGAAGTTTATGTTGTTCTCATCAGACCACATGGTACAGTATGGTTCCAGGAATCCATGTTCTTAGTCCGCTTGGCTTCAGTAAACCGGTCAAAGGCTCCACTGTGCATCATCTTTAGATGAGGAGTCTGTTTTGGTCGATGATGGGGAGGCCCGTTCTGATTGGAACCTGTCCTGTTAGCGTTAGCCAGCATCCTGCAGCTCAGTTTCTGGTTATTAAATGTCTCCTTATAGCCTAAGCAATCTTTATGTAGAGCAACAGTTTATTTTTTTTTCAGATACTCACAGAGGTCTTTGCTGTGAAATGCTTCTTGAATTTCAAGTGACCAACATGAGAGCAAAAACGCCACATTAACACACCTGCTCTGCATGTAACAAAGATACCATGTAAAACTGATGAGACGCGTATCACTGGGGAGGGAAAAGTTGAGACTTAGGCACCATTTTAAAAATTTCCACTTTTTTTCATGATTCAATTGAAGGAATGGGGAATGATTACACCTTTAACGACTTAAGTAGTGTAGCAGGCTGCAGACCATGTGACTCCTGTGATTTCCATTGCAGTTTTGTAAAACTTCATTACGATCGAAAAACCACCTCATTCAAGCGTTAAAATCTTTGTATTGAAAAAAAGTAGAGTTATTTTTGTTTTTCTTTTATTTCTGTTTAGTTTCCATTTATATAAATAAATTTTCCTAATTACAATTTGCCCAATTTGATGGTAAATGGTAACAGAGCTATTGTGCTAGAACAATAATCTATTTATTTTAGGCTGAAGGTAAAGAATTTCCAGGCACTTTTGTTCTTGTTTATTACCCACACTTCACCAGCAGGTTAAAAAAAAGCCCATCAGCATGATGCAGCCACAACTGTGCTCGGTAGTTGGTGGTACAGAGATCTTAGGCTTGATAACCTGACCTTGCCTCCTACTAACATAATTCATCTATGGCCAAAAAGTTCTATGTATGTTCTAAGTTTAAAATGTTTGTCTATAAGTTGCTAATTCATGTGGGAAACTAATGATGTCAGTAGATAACGTTACATATGAAGTTGGGGCTTTTTTTCTTTTTGTACCTATTTCCAGGTCCCTACCTTTATGCTTTATGATAATATAAAACTGGCTGTCTCCCTTTTGGAGATCATTTTTTCAGTCTCCTGTTCTCCTTCCTGCATCTTTACATTGTGCTTTAGACTTTCCAGTTAACGTAAAAAGAGCTCACCCATTAAATCTTCATGATCATGCCTTGAAGAAATGTAAACAAATGTAGCCTACTGTACAGTAATTCATTTAGGAAATTTAGAGATAATATTATCAAATTGAGCTAGAATAGGCAGGATTGAGTACTTTTATTTGACGACTCAAAATCCATTTCTGTATCCTACAGAGGATCAATTTGATATGGGATGAATCAAAAGGGAAAAAAAAAGATTTTAGAAATTTGGATTTTAGAGGGAGCTGTAAAATAAATATAAAACATAAGATGTCTTTATGTCTGACATGTGTGTAGTGTCTGGAAAAATAAGTCACTGAAGGTTTCCAGCTCTATTGAGAGACATACAGCACCAGGAAGCTGCTCATTATTCTCCACTGACCCACATAGAGAATAATACAGCCACAGTTTGTGCTGCTGCTTCCTATATACCCCCCTCCCCTCAGCAAAGAGACTAGTGTAATTCATCACTGACATCCCCTCTGCGCCACCTCTGGAGGTCACCTCTCAGCTGGATAGGATGGCAGGACGCAGGTCAGGGAGCCTCAGGGGATTTAAAGTCTCTAGAATTTACTAGAAGAGCATTTGTTATACAAGATGTTTCCTGCTGTTTTTCTTGACTTTTAACACACACTTTCTGTTCTTCAGCTGGGCAGCAGTCCTGAAGACCTGGCTTCCCTTCGTCATGCTCTGTGGAGTCCTCGCCACATTCATTCTGACGCTGAACCTACAGTAAAACGGCGAGCGGCATCGGGAGAGGGCTTTAGTTATACTGAATACTGTATTATCATTGACATGATGAGTGCGTGTTTTGATGGGACATTTGCCAGATCAACAAAATATCATATGGAGTTCTGATTGTGTTTAATTTAACCATTTTCTTGTTTGTTTGTAGTTTCTAAAGGACACATATGATCATTTTTACAACTTTTCCTTATCACTTGTCTTCAGGCTTGTAGTTCCTGGTAGTTAAGTCCATTTATTTCATTGGAAGTATCAAAGAATATATCAGGAAAGGCGAGGGTTGCTGAAAAGGGATGTTGACAATGTGGAACCCATAAAAAACACTATGTCCTCATAATGCAAACCTGTTTTTGCAATATTCATTAGTTCATAAGGTTAAAAAATATACTGTAAATAATAATAGTTGTAGGTCAGGGGAACCTTGTCTTCCAGCAGCAGCTTGGAGACCGATCAAAAGGGCATCCTCTTGAGGGATTTAGTCTTTTTTTTTAAAGCCTAGTGTGCCTGTAATTTACTACAGTGGTAAAAACCAATTGTGACAGAAAAGTAATTTAAAGCATTCGAATATGGTTTCAGATGAATATCATTTCTCTAGTTCTGTCCAATGTAGTTTCTTGGATGTGCACAGAAAGGCTTTAGTATATATATATATATATATATCCAAAAAAAAATCCTTCTTTCTATTATCAACTCTTACAGGGTCACATCTTTCTCAGTATGATCACTTTGTGTTTGCCGCATTCTGACTTGTGTTAGAATGTAGCTCAGAAATCAATTCTTTGAGGACAGTATTTAACTGGGTCTGCAATTAGCTGCCTCTAACATGTTTTTCATACCTAATACTCTAAACTAATTCTTTACATTGGTCGAAGTGAAGGAAGGTAAAATACTGACATACAAAGCAGACCACAGCAGCAGTTAAGCACTGCTGTTGAATGTAGAAATAAAAAATACAAAAACTGAATCTATTTCTTATAATTACAGGGAGAATATTTGGGAGATTAGTTATAGATTTATTCTGATTTGTGGACTTTAGAAAAAGGTTTTATAAAGACATTAGATACACAAAAATAATAGCTGATGTGAACCAAAGCATTTTTTTACTTACTGAACTTAGTACTCACATAAAAATTATAAAACACAGTCCTTTAATAGTCTGGCTGATTATGTCCTGCTTAAGATATCTGAAAACATTTTCCTTATCTCTGGGTTTTAACACCATTGACATCAAAGATGCCAATTGTTGGTTAATCAGGAGTAAAACTATTTCCAGTGGAGAAATAGTTTTTGGTTGTGATATTTCAATCCATGTTCTTCCCATGTTTTTATTTTTGCTGTCACTGAGGGACCACATATCCATTCACTATAGTACATCTGTTAAAAGCAACCCCAGTGTAACAACAGACTGTATCCACAAAACTCATTATCATTCTTTAAAGGGGTCACAGAATGATTACATAGGGGATTTGGTGATGGTCCTTAAAGTCTCTGAATATGGTGTGTAACATTGGTTGGCCTGAAAATGGCATGTTTGCTGTTCCATGAGCCCTAATTCAAGCCTGGTTAAAATTCCTAGAATGATATTACAGGTTTTCTTCCTTTTATGGTATGCTCATGAATATTTAGATGAGCTGTGCTCTGATTGGTTGGTTTACAACGAGGGAAGCTGCTGAACAAAGACGCATCATAGCAACAAGCACTCACTCACTGAAACATTGAGATTGTTGATATGGTAGGGTGACAAGACGTCCTCTTTTTCCCTGACATGTCCTACTTTTCATTAGCCTGACGTAGTCCGACTCAATTCTAGTCAGAATATGAGTCTGATACTGCTCCATAGAGCTGTGATTATGGGGCGTGTTTCGAACGNATTACAGGGAGAATATTTGGGAGATTAGTTATAGATTTATTCTGATTTGTGGACTTTAGAAAAAGGTTTTATAAAGACATTAGATACACAAAAATAATAGCTGATGTGAACCAAAGCATTTTTTTACTTACTGAACTTAGTACTCACATAAAAAAAAATAAAAAACAGTCCTTTAATAGTCTGGCTGATTTTGTCCTGCTAAAGATATCTGAAAACATTTTCCTTATCTCTGGGTTTTAACACCATTGACATCAAACATGCCAATTGTTGGTTAATCAGGAGTAAAACTATTTCCAGTGGAGAAATAGTTTTTGGTTGTGATATTTCAATCCATGTTCTTACCAGGTTTTTATTTTTGCTGTCACTGAGGGACCACATATCCATTCACTATAGTACATCTGTTAAAAGCATCCCCAGTGTAACAACAGACTGTATCCACAAAACCCATTATCATTCTTTAAAGGGGTCATAGAATGATTATATAGGGGATTTGGTGATGGTCCTTAAAGTCTTTGAATAGGGTGTGTAACATTGGTTGGCCTGTTTGCTGTTCCATGCGCCCTAATGCAAGCCTGGTTAAAATCCCTAGAATGAAATGACAGGTTTTCTTCCTTTCATGGTATGCTCATGAATATTTAGATGAGCAGTGCGCTGATTGGTTTGTTCAAAACGAGAGAAGCTGCTGAACAAAGACGCATCATAGCAACAAGCACTCACTCACTGAAACATTTAGATTGTTGATATGGTAGGGTGACAAGACGTCCTCTTTTTCCCTGACATGTCCTACTTTTCATACCTAAAAAAATTGTAAAATTCCAGACGATTTCGAAATTGTCCAGGATTTTGGTTGACTACAGTGCAGCGAATTTTCAAAATACACCGGGCATTCGAACTGAGCCGTCAGCTCCGGGAACCCCGGCAGACGGGAGCAGGGAGCCAGGCGGGGGATGGAGCATATGAACCCAACCCGGTAGCCTGGACACCGGTAACCCAGTATTTCCCCCCGTCTGCATTACCAGTTCCCGTCCTCCGGCTGAGGATTGGCGGCTCGTGGCTCTCTGCTGAGGTCCGGTCCAGTCAGCAGCCCAGCTGTCAACACTTTTATACCCCCCCTCCATTGGGCCAGTGAACCAGTGGGCTGATCTGTATGTCAATTTCGTGATGTGACAAAAGTAGAGGCCAGAACCAAATAAGGCACCATCCCCGAGTTTACGTCAACTCGGGGCTTCGTTTGGATTCACCCGTTTAATGATTGAAGTTTACAATTGTGAGATTTGCAGAGAAATAAGGTGTCGATGGGGTTTGAACTTCTCTGTGCTTCCATTTCACCCACTGAACTATCATTATTCATCTATGGCAATGTAAACGTTTGCATTCTATGACCCCTTTAAGGGGTACATGCCCCTTGTTTTTTCAACAACGGGTAGCTTCATTTACGTTTTTATTCTAAAAAAGTTCATTTCAAATTAAGCATCCGTATGATTATTTATTTAAGTTGCACAAATTTTTTTATATTTATGCATCTTTGCCCTTTGAAGCAAAGTATTGTTTTGTTTTTAGTAAGCTGCCCTATAGGTTCTTCAAATATTTTCTCACACTGATTTTTTTTCTTTCTGTTGTGTGTTTTTTTTTTTGGGGTTGGGTGGGAGTGGGTGGGGGGTAGTCACCCTACGGAGGATAATCATCTCTATAATATGGAGTGGGAAGATACATTTTTCATGAGCGACAGTGATGGATCCATTCTGCTGCGCCTAATGTCGACTCCAGTGATGAATTGCTACAAAACGGATTTTTGAAATCTTAATGCTCAAAGTTCTCATCAATTATTTGTCAATGAAGGATGAGTCGCTACCAAAGATAGAAGGATATGAAAAAAATTGAGAGTGTGTTTGAATTTTTCTGTTTTATTATTTTCCTGTAATCACAAACAAATGCTCTGAATGCTCTCTAACTTTGTAACCTGTTATGTTACTGGAGCAAGGACCAGGATTATTACCTGATCTGATGGGAAAGCTGTCTACCCACAACTGCTTTGTATCTTTTTCACCTTTAATGTGTTGTTTTGCAAGTTATTGTTGATATCATTAGTCGTTGTCCTTTATCAAACTGCAGTGTAGGTCAACTAGGTTTGGGCGCTTCAATCTAATCGTCCTCTGTACCTTTAAGGGAACCTCACACCTTTTTTTAGCAAGCAGATCCAGTTCGATATGAGCTATCATCAATTTGTGGGAACCCTTATTCCCACAGTGGAGCAGATGAGAAGGCACTATCGCTAGCGCAAGCAGCCTTCGCCACTAGTGCAGCATTAGTTAAGCATCCGCAGGAAGAGGTCACAATTTTCCTCTGCTGTTATTTTCTTCTGCAACTTCTTTATTTCCAGTTGTATCTCTCTCTCTCTTTCTCTTTAGAGATGTGCATTTTTGCAGCTTGTGTTTTTTTGGGTGTCCTTTTATTTCCACCTTACCCGTGCTTGGAGTGTCCTTTTGGCTGTGAATGTTTTGCGGCCACCCACACGGTGAAATGTGTCTCTAAGGATTTGCTCATAGTGCCACAAAACATTCCAGGATACACCCGGAATGTCATCATCACAGGGAATAATATACATCAAATCGGACCCGAGTCGTTTACAGAACTGCAGAATGTCACTAACTTGATTTTAAGCAATAACAGGTGAGAATGTCATTATGTGTTCCTGTTATGTATTTTTATGCCATATCTGGTTAATACAAGTAACTTTGTTGATGTCTACGTAATAAAGAAATAAAGGCTTTATTCTTGGCTGTATTTATTCATCTTTTTGTGATTTTATATACCGGTATATTACTTACCATTAGTATTGTATCAAACGTGTAAGAGCAGTTTTTACAGTGTTAGTCGTCTTCTCAGGATTGCAGAGTTGGCCTCTCACACCTTCGCTGCCCTTCCCTACCTACGCTCCTTGGACCTCAGTGGCAACCAGCTGGCGCTCATCCATCCAGAAGCTCTCAGCATACCTGGAAGCCCTCTTCAGGAGCTCAACCTGAGCCGCTCGCTGCACAATTTCACCGCCTTGACAGACCTGGCCACAGCTCTTCGTTGGGGTGGACTCTGGGGTCTCAAACGCCTTGACCTTTCTGGAAACCATTTAGCCCTTCTATCGCCTGGGATGTTCTCCCAAGTTCCCAGTTTGAAGCAGCTCTTCCTCAGGAACAACGCTTTGGTGGCTGTCTATGCAGGGACCTTCTCTGGTATTAATCAGCTGGAGATGCTGGACCTGACACACAATAACTTTGAGGCCTTCAAGGCTGACGCTCTTCAGGAGCTGGAGAGACTTGGGAGCGCTCAAATCTTTCTTGGCCACAACCCGTACACCTGTTCCTGTGAGAGCCGTGATTTTGTGACCTGGCTGAATAAAACCAAAGGTCGTGTTGATGTGGATATGGTGAGGTGTGCGTCACCAGAGGAATTGGCTGACGTTCGGCTACAAAGACTCACCGTCCAAGCCGTTGGTTGTGTAGTTCCGGTCCTGGCTGAGGGGACTGACCTCACCTTGCAGACGTCCTATGTTTTTCTTGGGGTGGTACTGGGTTTTGTTGGCATGGTTTTTCTCTTTGTGCTCTACCTAAATCGCAATGGTATGAAGAAATGGATCATAGAAACAAGGGATGCATGCAGGGACGTTCTGGAGGGCTATCACTACCGATACGAGATAGACTCTGACCCTCGGCTGGGCCACATCACAGCTGGTGGCGGCAGGCCTCAGAGGCATCCGGGACAGGGGCTGTCCCAACAGCTGCCAATTGACACCTGTATAATCCAGAGCCCCACAGAAACACAGGTCTCCCCGGTGGCAACCTCCCCTCCTGTAAAGTCATGATCTTGGAATGTCATTTTCAAAAGAATATGAGATAGTAGTACATAAATAGAACGTAGCTACATTTAAAAAAGTAAAACTCACATTCATTATCCAGAGTGATTTGTTTTAAGAGTTTATTTCTTCATTTCTGTATAATCATGACTTGGAGACCAATAATGAAATAATTTAAAACAGCACAACGTTATATTATATTTGACAGTCATGTAGAAAACAGCTGATGTGAAAGACATCCAGTCATTGTCCACCCCCTCCGATCAGGGTGCGTTACAGAAAGGTAGCTGCAAAAGAAGCTGACTGATTTATTGAAGCATATAATTGGAAAATTAGGCGGAAGGAAAAAGTGGTGTCAAGTAAAAGTGCACAAGCAAAAGAGATGATAAAATCCAGATTCTTTTTAGAATCAAGCACAGGTGGGTAGAGTACACAAATGTTTTACCCAAGTAAGAGTAGGACTACTTTTACATTTTTTTAACTGAAGTAGTAAGTAGTCATCCAAGAAATTATTCAAGTAACTGTTAAAAACACACTTCATAAAATAGCTACTCAAGTGCTAAGTAATTGTTTTGATTTAATGTTTAGAATGATGTAATCTGGCAGACTGTTGTGTGCAAATTCTGGTATTAAAAGTATAAAATCAAATAAAAGTAAATTAATAGAATGATAATAAAATCACAAATTCAGGCAAAAAAAAATCAACATAGAGATATAAAACCAGTCTTCACTGTAGGTAGTGCGATATCATATCTACTGTTTACCATCTATTTACCTGATCTCGCAGTGGGGAGCGTACCCTTAAACTGTACTCAGGTATGTATAGCAAAATTTAAGAATATTACTTAAGAACAAATAAAACAGGCCTATAGTAAAATACAACACTCCAAAAATTACTTTTTTTTTTTTTTTTAAAGTTACTCAAGTGAATGTAATTAGTTACAACCCACCTCTGGAAGAAAGCAAATGTGTGCTACATTTAGTAATCAAGGTTTCAGAGTTTGATGGAAAAGAGGAGAGGAGATCTACTTCATTAAGGTTCACAAGGTGGTTTCTCATGTAATCTGTTTATTAGATATGCCAGTTTTTATCGTTCACTTAATTTAAAGTAATTTTCAAGGAAATTAAAAGAACTGGACTCTTAAAACCTACCACTCTGTGTTTAATGTACCTTTGTACCTGTACAATATAGGAGATGCATTTTTAAAAATGAACTACTGAAATGAAAAAAAGAAAAATATTCAGTCGTACTTTTAGAATTTCAGGAGATTTATACTGGCTGTGTGTACGTCCTTTAAAATTCACCTTTTAAAGTGCCTTTGTGTTTCCTTAGGCACTTGAATGATCTATAAATCCTTTTCAGCTTTTTAGATAACCTGTCTTGGTTCTAGTCATTGTTTACTGTATTAGCATTAGGATTATGCATATATGGTGCAATACCACTACAGATAGCATTGATGGCAGCTGAGAAGCATGGTAAATGCATGAAGAAAGCATAGGATAATTAAATTATGTATAACATTAATTATACTATATTAAAATTTTAAAGCAAGAGTTTCTCTAATTATGTAATTTTGTGTCTTTGTTGCACTTAATTGCCTTCATTGTGTCATACTTAGTTATACATTAGGAAAACACTAAGTGGCAATGGCTATATAAAATAGGTATTTCTGTTCTTTCCAAAATAAAACATTTGTTTACTAACCTTATTTCTACACTCTGTTATTGTGACTGCTGTACTGAATGGATTTCTGCAGGGAAACATTTGTTTTCCTGCAAGTGACACATCCCCCCCGCTATTTCAGCTCAGAGTATATGATAAAGTATGTGCAAGCAGTGAAAATAGGACAAAATGAAAGATATGGTTAAGAAACACACCTGCTGGCTCTGCAGCTGTGGACCCCAACGAGCATGCCAGGCCTGCCTTGTAATGTCCCCTTGCATGCGTGCGCATTAATTACTATGGTGGTTTCCAAAGTTCCACTGCTCCTGACCTACAAAAGAATAGCTGCCCAGTCTTTTGACCCAGACTACTGAAGCATACAGATATTGCTAATGAGCTTGTAGAATGGATAATGGCAACACAAAAAGCCTCAACGAAGCTTAATAATGTTTGGAATGAATGTTTCTAACAGTTAAACCGCATGAATTTCTTTAAATACTGGGACTTTATATTACAGTGTGTTTGTGTGCTCATTAATATGGTGGATTCTCTTTTTTTGAAGTTGAGTTGGTATATATCTTGATCTATGAAGCCAAGCAGAGTAAGAAAAAGATCAGATTAATTTTAAAACCAGTGAATTAGAAAACCCATTTTCCATTATATAGATTGAGAAGAGGATAAAGTACCAACAAATTGTACTCAGGTAAAAGTAGCACTTCTTTAACATATTTCTACTTAAGAAAAAAACAAAAAGTAGCCGTCCCTTGAAAGGAATCGTGTAAGAGTAAAAAAAAGTATTTTTTACTCTTACATGTAGTTACAAGTAGTTTTATTGTTTACAAAGATGTAATCTGAAAGACCATAATATAAAGCTGTGTGAAAACTCCTTTGTTTTAAATCCTAAAACTATTGAATACAAACAAAAAATCATTGGAAAATAAAGAAACACTTCTCAAAATCTTTCTTTACCTAAAACATTGAAAACCATTTTTTACAGTATACAGTGTATGTATGTACCTCCAGTTACAATGCATACTTTTTACTTTTTATTACTTTAACTTCTATATCAGCAGATAGAATTACCATTAAAACAACAAAGACTGTGTACAAAAAAGTCTAGTATTCACGGATTTTACTCAAGTGAAAGTAGGGATGCACCATGATAATGTTATTTATGTAAAAGTCAAAAGTATGGCATGGTAAAACTAGTCCTGAAATTACATATTTGTTCAAACGTTACTTAAATGTAACAGAGTAAATAGAATTAGGTCCTACCCATCTGTGTATAGAGTTAAAGTAGAGAACCACTCTATATAGACATGGGCAGTTCCAGACAGGGGCCCATGTGGAAATGGTCCTGGCCCCTACTAAAGACATTATACTAAATAAATGTCTTATTATTGTATGCACTGAAACCATATTTTTTCCTTTTCAATTTAATAATGATATAAAATGTAAGTTGTTCCCCTTTTAGCTTTCATATTCAGAAATGCTCAAGTTTTTATGAGTTCAATCTTAGGTGTCCATGGGTAGGCTACAAGAGGCTCTTTGGTGCAGTTAATATTTCAAGCAATGAAATATTTCACTTTTTTATTTGCTTCTGTTTTTTTGTTTTTATTATTCTTTTGTTTAGTTTCCCGAATAATTTTTTTTTATTTTGTTTATTTTGTATTTATCCTTTCTTTTTGAGAACCTTGATTCTATTTCATTTTTTTTTTTTTTTTTTTACATCTACCTGAGGTGACGTCAAGACGCACCTGTGGGTGGGTCCCCTGCTGCGGCGTTAGCTGTAGCCTCAGGTGATAGCCAGGTACCAGAAGACGCTCGGCTGCTCCGGGGTCCTGCTTTCCTTCTTTTTACCAGAAAAGAAACTGAACGGATGTGCTGGGGGGGTGTTGTTCGGTAGCGGCGCCGGGCTCCGGACTTCGACACAAAGTTTCTTCCTTTGTCGGATGCAACCAAAAGTCTCCTGGAAGTCGTTGGTTCTGTCGACACTCGGTCCCAGTCTGAGGCGCTAGGAGCTGCGCTGCTGCGAAGACTTCCGCGCTCCGCTCGCCAGAGCGCACAGTAACAACTGTTTCTGCTTATGCGGTAAGTGGACGCTTTACAAGTCAAATTAAAAGCACTTGATGCTAAACGCGGGTGAGTGTTATTTGCACAAATCTTCTGGACCTTACAGTTAATTCATCAAAAGGGATTATGTGAAGGCAGCAATCCGGTAGTTGCTCTAATTTTCAATCCTTTAATCCTAATTTTACTACTTTCTCCTACATTGGAGGCTAGGATTCGTTTTTTAAACAGTTTTGATTCATCAGATTTACTGCTTTAAACCAAACTAGAGCTTCATTCATTGAATTTAAATAAAATATCACTTTGGGAATTGTGAAATCTTACCCAGACTGGCTCTACAGAGGTGCAAAAGCATGCAAAAGACAAGCATACCAAAACCTGCTAAAGCATGTGAAGTAATATTCATCAAAGTAGAATGGCATGTAAACGTGAGGACTGAGATAATTCACACACACACACACACAAAAAAAAACACCTGTTGCAAATATAAACAATGCAAGATATACACATACACTGGAAAACTGGTGAAAATTAATAAGCAAACAAGAAAAAAGTGCCTAAAATGTTGACAAAAGTTTTAAAAGAGCAGCAGAACTAGAACTGAATAAAAACATCTATCAAAGAGATAAATGCAAAGTAATGAAAATCAACCGTAGTGAAATGACAGGAGAGCAAAATAAAAGGCATTTCATTTCTGATTGAATAAAAAAGTTTTAGAAAATTAAACATGTGCATTTAAAAAAAGAGTAGTTTAAAGACCTTAAAATCACATTTAGAAATGCAGTAGAACCAAACCAAATATTATTTTTTCCATTTAGGGTAAAATTTATTTAGATCAAGTAAAATACTTTATATCAAATTAAAGCTAAAATAGAACAAACTTGATTAATATTGGTAAACGGATCATATAAAGTAGAAACTAGATAATATCAGAGCATTTGAAAAACTTAGTCTTTAATTTAAATCATCAGAATTTATGCAGAGCTTTTCTAGTCATGGAGGCCAATCAAAGCATTTCTCACTACACCAACACGCACACTTATGCATAGATCAGCAGCTAAATGCCTTGTCAATGGGTGAATCCCAACATGGCAGAGAAAATAGGGCATCGAGCCCACCACATGTTTATTGATAAACATAAAAATAGTTCTGAATGGGTGTGTGATGCATGATAAGGTTAATCATGTCACACTAAATAAACATTACAAATGATAAGTTATCTACTCAGCTGCTACTGCATTTTGCTTTTCAATCTTGGCCAAGAGGTTTTATCCCAAAAGCTGCTTGTGATGGACGGCTGATGTTTTTACATGAAACGGCTTGATTGTAGTTTGTAGAGACTTGGCCACCATACCACTTCTTTTTCTAGTCAAACCTTTTGCTGTAATCTAATCTCACTGAATATGCTAAAGTCACAGAAATCTTAGTCTACATTATTTAATTAACTACAGATATTTATAATATACAGGTTGCTTAAGCTGATATTGCAATGTTTGCTGTATACGTTGAAGGTTTAGAAGGAAAAATAAATTAAAAGAAGAGGCATTAAAATCAAAATAAAGTGCAACAGAACCAAAAAGGATGAAGCTTTTAGACTTAGCTTTATTTATCCTTTGGGATTACTCCTTCTGATTCCAGTAGTTTATACAGAGTACAAAGAGTTAAAGAAAGATGTTATTAAAGATTATTAAAAAATATGACAGAAAATATAAAAAGAGTTTGTATATAGTACAAAAAAAACATAAAAGAAAGAAGTTGTAATGTCCTGGTATATGTTTCCCTTAGATATATGATTAAGAGCTAAAGGAAGACTACATAGTAGTTGACTTGGGTTATTCCACTTGCACTGCAGAAATGTACTAACCATATAAATAAGTTAAACTTAAACAGACTACACAATAGTTGAATTGGATTATTGCACAGTGGGAGAGAAAAATATAACACATGGGTCACAATAGGTAATGTTTTGCATTACCTTACTTACTTATTGATAGAGAAGAACATATCATACCTTAAACATGAGGGTAAATGTGACAAGTGTTAATTTAATTAAAATGAAGGCGAAAAATGTCTCATTTTATTTTCAACAACCATGGCGGCGAATTTTAGTTTTAACTTTGGGTTCTGACACAAGAGCCGAATGGTTTCAAAGGTGAATGGAATCAGCAGAGATGAACCAATTTATCAAAAAAATAGAAATGTGTGTAGTTTTTTTGAGGCATCGAACAACAGCATATTCCTCTAGAAATGCACATCAGTTGATTGTAAATCAGGTTAAGTTTAGAGGACAGGCTTTTATCTACAAAAAGGAATCAATCTTTGTCATCCATGTCTGTTAAACAACAACTACATTTATTCCCTCGTGTGTTTTAGTCCTTAAGCTATGGAATAAAAAGAAACAGTTCATTTAGGTCAGAATTTCCAAAGAATAAGCTGCAGGAGTCTGAGTTTTTTTTCCTCTCTGTAGGTCTGTCTCAGTGATGTGAAGGAGGAGTCGTGTCCACTAACCTGTGAGCACCACTCTTCCCCTGCAGGTCCCAGGTGTTTTGAGCCATGCCTGGCCACAGCTCAGGGGCTCCCCAGACGTCCCACCACTACAAGCACCACAACTCAAGCTCTAAAGCGGACAAGTACAGACAAAGTCGAACTATATACAGGGAGAGCACAGTCAAACATGACCTCAAGGATCTTCATGGAGAACATCTACACGAACACCGCAATGAACACCCTCGGTATTCAGAGAACAAGAACGGCCGAAGCAGAGGACACCAAAGAAATGGCACAGCTCGGGGCTCGGAGACTATAGGATTTATACCCGGGTCGGCCGACAGCACGCCGGCCAACAGGCCTGCATGTGGCTCCTGTGCCTCTATGGGTTGGAGTGGCTGCAAGGCCCTCATCTGCTGTTTGCTCACCTGTGGATACTATGGCAGCCGAGACCCCTGTCTGCCTGTTAATGAGAGCTCCACAGACCACCCATCCAAAGCAGGTGCTGAGCCTTCTAATTGCATGGTGCTGAACAATCCAACCTGCGGCATCTCTGTTGAGTCCAGCAAGCCCACTAAAACCACCAAGTTACCCACAAGCGAAAGCTTCCGTTACCCAGATGTTCGTTTCAGAGGTGAGATAGTAAATTACCCACTGAATCCCACCAAACGGACCCGTCAACCAGCCAAAGGAGAGAGCCAGAGACCTAGCAGCAGTACCAGCCTTTTGTCCAACGACTACTATGACTTGGACGACCCGTGCGACAGCACAGACGTTGACTCTCTTATCACCAAGAAGCTCCTGGAGCTTTACGCCCTCCATCAGATCGAAGAGCTGGCCAAGTGCACGTCCGATTCCTCTTTCTTCCGCAAGACCAACGAGATAAGCGAACTCATCTACAACATAGCCCAGAACTACAATCTGGAGGAGCAGGAAGCCGAGTGCAAGCTGGTGCGAGGGGTCATCCGCATCAGCACACGGAAGCCCAAGAAGAAGCCCAGCCATCAGCCAGCGGGGCAGCGTCCTAACGGCAGGAACGACGGGACGCTGCCTGATAGCGGCAACGAGACCATGACGCAGACCTTCATGAGCAGCGATTGTAAGGAAATAAAGACTCTTGCTTGTTTTGCAGTTAATTCAAAAATGGAAAGTATTTATGATCCACTTAGGTATTCAGCAGCTCGAAGGCTTTAGAGTAGCAAATATTGTAAACATCTGACCGGTCTTCCCCCAGTGACTCATAGTCTGTTGGAACGTTGCAGCCTTTGTTTAGCTCAGAGTCAAAAGCTTTAACTCACCAGACGCTCTGCAGGCGATGGCCTATAAACAATCAGTTAATCTGGGGCAAGCTGATACAAGTACACATGGTTTACCAAAACACTGAAGTAG
This sequence comes from Cyprinodon variegatus, assembly GCF_000732505.1. Lineage (NCBI taxonomy): Eukaryota > Metazoa > Chordata > Actinopteri > Cyprinodontiformes > Cyprinodontidae > Cyprinodon > Cyprinodon variegatus. The sequence continues at coordinate 385,158 of NW_015150674.1, read as the reverse complement.
CAGATGACCAGATTATTTCTCACTTTTAGAGCACAGCAGCTCCACCTTTCTTCACTCTGTCCTTTTTATTTCCTGCTGCAGTTCCAGAGGTGAAAGTGTCCGAACTAACGCCGTCAGACGAGCTGGCCAGGAAGATGAGACCGTACAGCTCAAGAAGTAAGTACATTTGGGGAATTTTCCAGTTGCATAGCCGGACTTTTTTTTTTTCTTCAGATTTTTCCTTGTCATTGTGGGTGAGGGGGTGTTGCACTTTAAGCCATGACAACCCGCTCCGCCACCCCGTCCTAAGGCTGTGTTCCAGTCTCAGTCTGTGACCCATTGTGCCCACTGCAGCTGTAGGCATCTTCTCAACTTCTCCCTTATTTTCCAGCATACCTTGCTTTTTCAGAGCGCTGCAGTCCTGCACTTTTCTTCAGGTATCACAATTATTGGTTTGTGAGAAACCTCCCCACCTCCGCCATTGACCGCTTACCTCACCCCCCACGCCCCAAGCTCTGCAGTCATGCTACCCAATCTGCTTAAGCAGCAGATTAAACAACATTAAATATCTGTCCCCTTATTTATTATGTAACTTTAGCAAACAACTTGGGTTACAGAAGGATTACAGTACAGCAGGCCTTCACCCCCCTTTGCCTGTCGCTCTTATGCGAAGAGGCTGTGAGTGTCCTGTTACATGTCTTTGAATAAGGGTACAGCACATTGTGTTTCCAAAATGATCACAATGAAGCCTGGGAATGTATCAACAGCCTGGGTTAAAATCACCATACCTTTTGCATGTTCATATGTTTTCACGTTTTGTCACAATGAGAAAATTCCATTAGAAAAAAGAAATGCTCATATGAAGTATGGAAGAAGAGGATCTGCTCTGAAGGCCAAAATGCAACATTGAAGCCAAGATGTAAACCGTTTTGTGTTGCAAAACGTAACGCTGCACATTACCCTTAACACACTATTCCCATATTGAAGCATGGTGAGGGCAGCATCATGGTGTGGGAATGCTTTCCTTAATGTAGGAAAAGGGAAGCTCATTGGCCTTAATATAACGGATGGAGCTGAAGCGGGTTGATGTTGATAAGCCAGGTATTAAAGAAGTCCTGGTTATGTCTGCGGGAGCTTTGAAACAAATCTAGCTAAAAGAAAGCTGTTTTTTACAAGAAAACTTTAAAAGTCCCATTTCCAGTTTGCAGCATACAATGTAGGAGATTCAGTGAAGAACTGGAACATTTAACAGTTTGACCTTGCCTCCAAAATATTGAGCGGTAGAAAATCAATGTGGATCACCCTGATCCACACAAGTATTTAAGAAAAAAATCTTACACAGGGCAATTCAAAGGCTTTTGTGAGCTAACAAATGACCAGATAAGACATATAATACATAAAAAGGACAATTGTTAAGATATTGTTATGATGTAAATAGAAAACTTTAGATTCAAATTAAGCAACTAAGAAGCTAAGAGATGGTAGACTCCGAACAGATAAAGCAGTATTTGGGTTAAAAGTCAAAACTGGAATAAAATTAAAATGTTATTTCCTGATTTAAAGAAAGCTGACATTTTTTTTGTTTTTTCATTCCTACTTGACACTCAACCCAAAAATCTGCCTTGGCTCAATTTCATTCAGTTCCTTATTGACTGTCAACAGGATTTTAAAAAATCCTCTCATTCTACAAATCCTTATGCGATGCAGCCGTTTTTCTGCTATGCTTGTTTCTTTCTCTAAATAATAATGATAAACCACAACCCTTTTCTTTGTAGATAGATAACCTTTGATTCTGGATGTTTCACATGGTAGCAAGCGGAACTACTATCAAATCTTAAATCTTGACATTTGAGGGTTTTGTTTCCTCTGTTTGGAGTTTGGCTGAGCTATTTCAAGCTTCTAGTTTATTCATTGAACCAAAAACAAAATTTTAAGAAAACTGTTTTCTTTCTAGATTATGCTAAAGGAAAAAGCTCTAAAAAAATGTCTCCCTATATGAATCATGGGGCTGGAAGCAGATGCTGTCTGAATGCTTTTCTTCAGTAGAGATATCAAAGCTAGTTAATGAGAGGATTTCTAAAACGAAATACAGCACGGATGACAAAGTCAAAAACAACCAAGACCTAATACATTGTTTTTTTTAAAACAAAATATTAATATCAATATCATTCAAATACTTTTATTATATTAATAAACTTATTAAGATAAATACATAAATGAAAGTGCATGCATTTTAAACGTAAAATGTATTAATGTCCTGCTCTATGATCCTACTGATCAATGATTTCAAATGGTAAAATAAGAAAAAAAAGAAATCAAAGCAGTTGTATTCTCTCTCATGGCTATTATTTGCATTTGTCCCTGAGTCCATTCAACTGATAAATATGAATAAATAAAATACAAAAATCTATGGCACATAGACAAAACAATACTTCCTTCAAAGAAAAATCATGTCTTGTACAAAGAAATGTAACAATTTTGTGATGAATCACAGCAGCGGACCCAGAATTCAGCCAGAAGTTCTTTTAAAAAGGACACCAGGCACAAAATACCGGGAGGTGAACAGACGGCCCAGTCAGGGCAGAGGTCCACGCCTGCAAGTACCTCTCTGTCTCAATTAGAGTATCGTGCAGATCCATCTCTTACCTGCAGAATCAGCTCCACTCCTCCCTCTATCCAGGCTCCTTTTATTTTGGCTTCAATCAGCCTCTGCTGACACCTGCGTGCAGCGGTTGCGGTGCGCAGTTGTTGCACTCTGCCTCCTTAGACAACTGATTTCAGCCCAGCTTGGATTGTTAAAGAGGGAAAAGCAAAAACCAAAACAATCCATACATGCAAGGCACAACAAAATAAAATAAAAATAGAAGGAAAAACACAATCATGTTTTCTCCTGGGTATGTAGTGTTGGTGTGTGCAACACAACCGCACCAAAACTACAATCCCCACGATATAACGGTAGCCCAGGAAGTCACAGCAGTGTGCACAAGCAGCCGTGACCTGTGGGCCGGTTCTAATGGTAATTAATATCATCCAGGGGGCTATATATAGATATATATATATATATATATATATATATATATATATATTATCGAAGACCAGAGTCTGAGTGATGTTTTATTTTGAAAAATATAAAAAATTGCGGTATTCTCTCCCAATTACATCAGTCGGTGCATCTGTGCCTCTTGACACAGGTCAATTCAGGTCAAGACTCATCCTATCTATAACATCCTATCTTTGTGAAGCGGGATTTTCTGCGGTTACAGCGACCAAAACAAAGCTACGGAGCTGACCGGACATCAGGAGCACACTTCGTGTGTCATTGTCTCTGATTACGCCTAGATGGGACAGGCTTGTTGTTTTATTTTTATGCTGTTTGTATTTGATTTTATGCCAGTCATATCATTTTACTTGATCGTATTCCACCCCCCCTGCTCGCTCTCACTCGTATTGAAAAACACCACCTCCCATAGTCTAAAATCCGGGCCTCCGTGAACAACTATCGATATCAGGGAAACTCCTGGAACTTCCGGGAGACTTGGGATGTCTGTAAAAGTTCAGGTTCCAGACAGATAAACCACCCGAGAACAGTACTACATCGTTTTAAACTTCTTCAGCTTTTTATCTGTAGCCATTTTCCCTCTGCTTCACAATCATGCCCTTCTGAAAAACTTCATCAGTCCCAATTCCATTCAGTTGAAGTTTGTGTTTTGATCAAATGTGGAAAAGTTCATTAAGACCAGTCTGTATCCATTAATCTTTATTAAAGGTATTGTGGAGGATTTTTTAAAAGGCCCGCCCGCTCTCTCCATTAAAAATAAAATGCACACGCACAACCCTGTACCCGCTCCCGAGAGGGAGCGCCTATTAATCGCATGCACGAGGCCGTTTCTTCTCATGCAAGCTCTGTTTAAAAGGTACTGTCCATGAGCTCATACAAGCTTACTGTGCCGGATCCTCACACGAAATGCCTAAATCCCTCAATCACTATATAGAGCAGGGACCATATAATGGACTTTATAGCAAACTTGGTTACCTTACCGTTCGGACAGATGATCACTACTTTTTGCTCCCTGTTTGTCATTTTAACTCCTCTTCCACTGCGTGGTGCCTGCGCCATCTTTATTAGTCACCGCTGTTGGGTAGTGACAGTGGGCCTTGGTGACAGCAAATCCCATAATGCTTTGCGCAAAACTTTCTGGTATATATCTGCCCCTTCTGATGCCTTTTTCTTCACATACACTTCGTAGACACTTTTTCTCTTATGACCCATGGGCCATTTTCAAAGAACCACGGAGAGAAAGGAGAGCTTCAATGACTGTCTGAAACCGTAGCTCACCACAGATATACGCCTGAAAGTGTTCATGTGCAGAAAAAGATAGCTAATTGGGGACGAGAATGTAGGACGGCCTTATGTAAATATATCACCATAATGATATGACAATTAGGAGGACCACTTATTTAGATGATCCATCCTGAAATAAAAGATCATCCTCTATACCTTTAATGCTTTTTTTTTTCTTTCTCTTTCAGCATATTCCTCCAGCACCACCACCGGCTACTCTCCCTACCAGCATGACACTGGAACAAACTCCTCAGGAGCTCCTCTGCTTATCTGAAACGCAATGCAGAGACTAGAATGTCTATTTACAGACAAATCATGTAGCCTCTTCTTTTATACTGTTACTGAGCAGAGCACCTTTATCCTAGATGGGTTAGTTCTCCATTCATTGGTCAAATATATATATATTTTTTACCTTTTCTAAAACGTGACCAGCAGAGGAGACCCTTTTCCAGTTTTTCTTAATTTTTTTTTCGATGGCAAAAGGTTGCAAGCTTTTACAAATGGAGTGTTTTAGGTGTAGAAAGTGACTTAAGTAAAAGTTCAACAGCAAGGAGGCCAGAGGATCAATGCATCGGGACAGAACCGTCCTCATTCTTGGCTTTGTTATTGTTTATACAGGATATCCTATTCTGCATGTACAGCTTTATGTCTCCAACCATTTCTCTAGACTACTGAGACACATTTTGTTTTTTTTTACTTACAGATTGTTTTAAGCCATATTTTGATGTACATATCAAGACAATGTTACTCTGTACCATTTGGATATTTTTTTTGTTATACAGCAAGTCATGTTTTTAAGAAAATAAGAATTTCAGTGCTTGTTTGTTTTTTTATTTCTATTGTCTTTTTTTATTAAAGCTGTTGTTATGCATGCTGCTCTAAGTGCAACGTTTTCTTATGATTTGTAACACAAACCAAATTTCTGTTCAAACCAAAAGCTGCTCATATTAAGCTCTTCACTTTTGAATATTTCTTGTGTCGATAAATATCTCTGTGAATTTTTCTCCGTAGCCCACTTTTCTTCTTTTTTTTTTTGTCTTTTATCTATGGGATTGTTGTCAGGCTCATCTCCCCGAGGTCAGTGTTGCAGCAGGCAGGCTTTTTCCGCCCTCAGCAAAAGAAGGAACTCGTTTGGCTGGTTCTGACTGAAGGGAAATAAAATCCAGGGGTTTGTCTTTGTCATTTATTGCAAAATGAACACTGAGCACCGAAAACCAACACAATTTCAGGATTGTGTCCTGATCATTTTTTGTCTTTTTAGGTCAAACATACTTTATTTTCTTTTTATGACAGAGGTCAAAAGGCTAAATCTTTTAGCTGCTGTTATCTACAACCATTATGTCTCTGTTGTAAAACCAGGACAAGATTTGAAATGAATAAAACTCCAGAGCATTCTTAAGATCTTTTCATTTCCTTTGGAAGCAGATGAGATTATTTCCTTTTGAGTCGTGTAGAAGCAATGGTTGCCCCACAAAGCTTAAAACACAGCATGTAATTATCTATTTTCAGTGCCTGAATTCAGGCTTTTCAGGCTTTTTTTTTTTCTTCCTCCCCTTCTGTTCATGTTGTAGTTTCCCTGCGTAACCCCGTTTCCTCTGGCTCACTGCCCCCGCTGGCACATTCCTGTTTTACCTGTACACGTTGTCATGTAAAGACACATAGTTTCACAACTTGCATGCATACCAAACAGTAGGATGAGCGAGGACTGAGCAGGCCTGTTGCCTATAAACCGCAGGATTCACACTGTCAGGATTTTTACATGTGTTCCTCTGTCGGCTCTCGCATGTCGTTTTCTTTTCAACCTTTTGTGGAGGAAATGAGTGGGGAGAGGGGACTGGTATTTTTTAAAAGAAGAAAATTAAAGACCTGTTTTCTGGAAATCTGACTTGAAAATCTGGAAATCTGGGGGAAGAAAAACAATTCCATCATTTTCCATGAGAGGGAGACATAGGGCTATTATTGGAATCACTAATAACTCAATATATACTAAACAAATGCAAGTAGGGAGGTATCCCTTATTTAAGAAAAGCTTTTAACATTTTCTCACTTTGTGAATTTGATTAAGGTGGTAATAAGTTCAGGATTGTAAAATGGAAGAAATGACAGCATAAGACTAAAAGTTAAGTAACAGTTAAACTGACATCTTTTTGCTTTGATATCCTTTGGAAAATGAATTTAGAAGAAAAATCCGGTTAAATCGGATGTTTGCAACAAGCTGCGCAGGAGGCATTGAAACAGAATTAACAGATTTATTTAGAAGAAACAGATTTACTCAGTTGCAAACAAATTATTTGTGGAAAACTAACACAGCACCTATCCATAAAAATGTGCTAGCATCATGAAATGGTGAGGCCTTTCTGTTAGTCGGAAGAAAGCTGGTCAGAGTGGATTGGAAGATCACATACAGGACACTACTGGAGGACAGGATGGAGGATTCATTAGACCAGGGTGCTGGAATCATTTAGAGCCACGAAATATTACATGAATTTTTTAATAAGAAACAATATTTTGGTTGAATATATGCCACTGGCATTCGTTTTTTCTTCGTAAACAACCAACCATTTATCTGTATTTTTAGCTTTTAGGAAAAACATAAAACATTTCATAAAGATGACACATGTTTTATTCTTCTGAAAGATACTGTAAAAAATAAAACAATTTCTAAGCAAATAAAATAAAAATATCTCTTTTTTCATGTATTTCTGTTGTAAAAAATCAAATAATCTTTATAACAACCACTAAGCTTTTATTGCACATTAGTTAGTTCTTTATATAATTTTTAGCCTCCATTTAGAGCTATTGTATAGGGTCCATATATATATAGGTCATATTGATGTGTTAGAATGGCCCGACCAGAGTCAAAACATTGGCTTCAGTTTCACTTATTCAAATCACAACATATACACTCACCGGCCACTTTATTAGGTACCCCATGCTAGTAACGGGTTGGACCCCCTTTTGCCTTCAGAACTGCCTCAATTCTTCGTGGCATAGATTCAACAAGGTGCTGGAAGCATTCCTCAGGGAGTTTGGTCCATATTGACATGATGGCATCACACAGTTGTCGGAGATTTGTCGGCTGCACATCCATGATGCGAATCTCCCGTTCCTCCACATCCCAAAGATGCTCTATTGGATTGAGATCTGGTGACTGTGGAGGCCATTTGAGTACAGTGAACTCATTGTCATGTTCAAGAAACCAGTCTGAGATGATTCCAGCTTTATGACATGGTGCATTATCCTGCTGAAAGTAGCCATCAGAAGTTGGGTACATTGTGGTCATAAAGGGATGGACATGGTCAGCAACAATACTCAGGTAGGCTGTGGCGTTGCAACGATGCTCAATTGGTACCAAGGGGCCCAAAGAGTGCCAAGAAAATATTCCCCACACCATGACACTACCACCACCAGCCTGAACCATTGATACAAGGCAGGATGGATCCATGCTTTCATGTTGTAGACGCCAAATTCTGACCCTACAATCCGAATGTCGAAGGAATCGAGACTCATCAGACCAGGCAACGTTTTTCCAATCTTCTATTGTCCAATTTCGATGAGCTTGTGCAAATTGTAGCCTCAGTTTCCTGTTCTTAGCTGAAAGGAGTGGCACCCGGTGTGGTCTTCTGCTGCTGTAGCCCATCTGCCTCAAAGTTCGACGTACTGTGCGTTCAGAGATGCTCTTCTGCCCACCTTGGTTGTAACGGGTGGTTATTTGAGTCACTGTTGCCCTTCTATCAGCTCGAACCAGTCTGGCCATTCTCCTCTGACCTCTGGCATCAACAAGGCATTTCCGCCCACAGAACTGCCGCTCACTGGATGTTTTTTCTTTTTCGGACCATTCTCTGTAAACCCTAGAGATGGTTGTGCGTGAAAATCCCAGTAGATCAGCAGTTTCTGAAACACTCAGACCAGCCCTTCTGGCAACAACAATCATGCCACGTTCAAAGTCACTCAAATCATCTTTCTTCCCCATACTGATGCTCGGTTTGAACTGCAGGAGATTGTCTTGACCATGTCTACATGCCTAAATGCACTGAGTTGCCGCCATGTGATTGGCTGCTTAGAAATTAAGTGTTAACGAGCAGTTGGACAGGTGTACCTAATAAAGTGGCCGGTGAGTGTACATTTCTTGCTCTTCACAATGATGTACTACTTAGTGTTTTTCTTTTAACATAAAAATAATACCTACACTGAAGTTTGCATTGTAGAGTAACAAAATGCACAAAGTTATAAGCTGCATTATACGTTTTCCAAGTCTTGTAACTTTTTTTCTTATCATTTACGCTCTCTTATCTTTACAATATGGCACCTGCTTAGGAGTGTGGCACACAGTAATCAACTTTGTTTTACATTTTTCAAGATGATTTAAATAAGCAGAAATGTTTAAGAAACTCAAATTCTTGCCTTGGATACACTTGAAGGAATTGAAAAAAATATTTCCATAGTGCGATAGCTGAGCTGAGCTGTGAGTCTGAGTGTCGTGGTACCCAATGAAGGTCACAACCGCATTCATGTATAAAAATATATTTATTTCAAGTCTTTGTGTTGAAGTAAGTAACATTAATATAAAACAACAAAAAAAGAACATCAAGTATAGTGACAGAATGACAAAGTCTGTGGAAAGACAAGGCTTTCTTTTTAGAAGAGAATTTCTGCTCAGGTTGGGCTAACCTGACCACAGCTTCTTTGAAAATGGAAGCAAAGCCTAACCCCATGTAGAAAAATAACAGTTTCTTTTGTCTATTTTTGGAGCTTGCAAGTAACACTGCGTGATCACTTCGCTAGTGGGACTTTCTCCAGAGTCTTGACAGTTATTATGGATTTCTACAAAAGAGCATGTCGACCAGCAGCTCCAGCAAGTTGGCCTGGCCGATCACGGGCCGGAAGAAGAGCTCGGTGATGAGGCTGGGCGTGATGCCCTGAAGCATGGAGGCTGTGAGGAGGATCCGAGCAAAGCGCTCCTGGTGCCCTGGATGAAGGAGCTGGACCACCTCGCTCAGGGCGTGCTGAGCTTCCTGCTGCAGTCCTTCTACAAAAAGGCCCGCCTGTAACTCTGGTACATCTGTTGTAACAAAATAAAGGGAGGGTTAAGTTTAGAAATAAGGCACTGTCTCACTGCATGCATGTCTTGGAGGGGATTTGTTTTAATACAAAGATAATCCACAATAGTTAACTTACCAGGGTTAAATATTGTGGTCCCTTTCAGATATGCGTACTCCTTTGGGCTCAAATCCAAACTCCAAAACTTTTTCAGACAGCACTTCAGTTTGCTGACGCCTGCCATGGTGGGCTGCTCCCGCTCCATCTCGGGGCTCTCTTGACGGTTCAGGAGAATCTTCTTCAGCAGGCTGTCTGCTGGAACGTCTGTCACGTCGAAGTCCACATGCTCCTGGGCCAGACCCAGGATGAAAAGTGGCGCCCAGCAGCTTTTCAGAAGGGAGTACTGGTCACTTGGTGGCAGCTGATTGAAAGCCGGTAGGTTTCTCATGAAGTGGACGGTTTTGACCAGAACTGCAGAAGCGTCCTTGCAGACCTCCGAGGGTCTGAGCAAGCACACTGTCCGTCGCACCTCACAGTTACATTTGTGAGGAGCTGAGCTGTTGCTGAAGGTCTGTTGGCTTGGTTCGCCAGTATCCATTCGGCTCAAGATGTTGTAAAGGATAGGATTTAAAGACCTATCACCACTGGTCGAGCAGTTACATCTGCTGTCCATCTTTCTCTGATCAAGATGCAGCTGCTGAGGCAAACTTCTCTGTGTGAGAGCAGATGGGTATTACTGCTTTCTCCAGTCTCCCTTTACTTATAAGGCCACCCCCCACCCCGCCTCCTTGTTGGACCTTGAAATGTCAATACACTCTCTGTGAAAAACAACCATGTGCTCTGCCAGGTGACTGCTGGAACAACCCTGGGAAACAGATAAGCTTTTCTCAATGAAAAGTAGCTGCTGGAGTAACACATGGAAATCATGAGGGATTGGCCTTATCTGGAAGCTGGTGTCATTAACCCAGGCAGTACCAAGCTACCAAGGACTGCAGAGGTAATCGGCCTCCCATCGTGTCACTGCACCCGCCACCTAACACCTGCAGGGCTGGAACGAGGCAAGAACACAAAAAAGGCCAATGACCTTTACATTGTGTCTCCATTAAGTGTTTTTTTATCTGAATAAACATTTAACCTGGAAGCAACGGGGGAATTTTTTGGACTTGTTTTGAGAAAGCTGATCAGTAAAAGTGCTAAAAAAAAAAAATAGAGAGGCAGAGATTCCAAAATGGAAAAGTATAAACTCTATTTGACTGATTCCTTTCCCTCTTAAGAAGGATCAAGCAGCTTGTTAAGCAGACAAACAAGACAAAGCTTTATAATTTTTTTAGGTTATTTAAAGTGAAAGGATGTACTATTAGCCCTGCATGCACTTGTCCTGGGGCTGACTCTTTCCTCTTAATTCCCTTCTCCTCTCTAAACAGTGAAACAAAGACAGCTGGAGGTAAATCTATCTGCCTGATTTCCATGGCTAATCATATGACGGTAGAAGTTCAGAATGAAGTGCAGATGAAACCGGTTATATAAATGCACTGTATAAAAAGACAAATTCATCCTTCCTCCATCCATCCTCCATATCAGGCCTGTTTTAAATGTGCTACAATTGCTGGCATCGTTCTATTTTCCTAAGTGGATCAATCGAGACCCAGGTCATACAGTTTTCCTCCATCCATCCCTCACAGGGTTTCTTCTCATTCCTCCTGGCAGAACTGATGCACCTGACTGCCCACTTATTCCCTATGGGACTGAGATCATGACATTTTTTTATGATTTACTTCTTACCTAATGTGTTGGAATGCTTTGAGTCATCCATTTAGAAGATCCATCTGTGCCTCAACATTAACTTACCGGCTGGTGCCTGGAGATGTGGCTTAAGAATTTCTACACTGTTTGTTTTTTTTTTTTAGCATAGTATGAACTACACAAATATCACTTCTGCTTACAAACACCCAGACAACATGATGCCACCAACTCCATACTTCACAGCTCAGAGGGTATTCTCCAGTTTATCTTTCAAGCTCCGCCCAATTTCCCCCAAATGCAGCAATTGCCAACAAGGCAAAAAGGATCAACTTTAGCAGGAGATACTGTTCCACAGATTGAGGGGTCTGTTCTTGAAGGGTTTTGCAAAATGCATCTAAACTTTGATGTTTTTAAGAGTATTGACTTCTCAGGTTGATTTTCAGTCAATATTGGTGCTGAACTTCCTTCAGTAGAAAAGATCTTTAACTACCATCTTCACAAAGTCTATTTGGGTTTATTTCCTTTTTTTTTTTTTACATCAAAACATGGCTGTTATGAAGAGTAACTGTTTAAAGAGAAGTAACTTCGCCATCAGCTCATTTTTTCTGGAGGATGAACTGACCCTCCTCAGGTTTAGGGTTCTCCGCCTGATGTCTGGCAGGAGCTCTCAGTTTGTGTTGCCTTAAAATAAAAACACAACTAGTTTTATGTTATATAAAGACATAGTAGCCTAATCATGGTAAGTTTAAACTTGTAAATTTAAAGAATGTATTAAAAATGTGTTTGAACTATTATAACTTCACTGAACCTTGGTTATGCTATGCAATCAGTCTTAATGTTAATGGGTTGCATCAGTGGTATTAGTTCCTACTAAGGATACTGCAGGTTTGTTGACTTTAGATAGCATTAGTCTTTCACCTGCTAAGCAGTGAGCCTGAGCTGATATTAGCTCCCTGACTCATTGACTCGAATATGAAATTCACAATCCCAACTTGTTTTATAGAATAATTCATTATCTGGTCGTTTTAGTTTAAACTGTAATATTTTTTTGTAAAATGAACCTAAAAATCCCCTTTTCCTCCTTTTAATTCATCCTTTGGCTGCCTTAATTTGAGGTTGTTATTGCTTTATGTTACTTTAAGGGTAAAAAAAAACAAACCCAGTACTCTGGCTTGACGCCCTAACCCCACCCTGTTGAGCTTGCTTACTTTGTTAGTGTTTTTTAAAGTTATACGATTCTACTCAGGCTTTTGTTTAAAATATCTTTAAATGACACTTTAGTGCGTTTTCCTCTTCTAGTTCAAACATCTTCCTCACAGATCTAATCATTTTTATCGTTCAAACATGTTTGCTTCTCAGATGGACCCAAGAATCAATGAAAATATTAACATTTGCTCTTCTTTTTTGTCAGTTTATAAAACTTACTTGTTATTTTTGTTGAAGGCCCTTTAAAGATTTGATTTAGCTTACCTTAGAGAATGTTTGCGCAGATCAGACGATTAAGAAAGAGACATTAGAAGCCATTTAGTTAGATTTTTATGGGGGGGAGGGGTTTCAAAGCAGAGCTAAATGGAAAAATCAAAGATGGAAAAATCATTTTTTGTTAATGAGTTTTGGAAAAGTAAATAGTTTACAGTAGAGCAGTTTTATGGAAAGTGCTTTGCCGGGTGGTAGATAGTGAACCTGTTACTATTCTAAAGTGTCATGTTGGGTGGAGGTTTAAAGAGGACCCAAATGCAGAGACTGGAGCAGTTTCTTGCAGATTTAATAACGAAAAGAAAAACAGAAGCAAAAATCAACAGAATCCATACAACTTTTTGTATTGTAAATCAACACAAAAATTAACCATATTATTTTTTTGATATATCTAACAGATTTTCTAACAATACCACACAAGGCCATTTAATTTGGATTTTTGATATGAATATTTTCTAACTGTAAAATATGTCCACAGACAGAAAAGTATATGTCCTCTTTATAGTCTTTTTTTTTTTTGCATGAGTTACTGCATATAGGCCTGTGACTCTACTGAGGTGTAATGGGAGGCCCGTGAGTAGAGACAGCTTGTTTGCATAGTGGGATCTGGTGTCTATCGTCCTCTTGATGACAGTCCATAGATTCTCCATGGGGTTTATGTCAGGTCAGTTTGCTGACAATAAATCTCAGTAAAACCATGGTCATAATGCAGAGATAATTATGTCAGCGTGGATGGGTGGAAAATCCTGTATCTTCTTATAAAGCTTTACAGCAGAGGGAAAGCATGAGCGTCTCAAGCTAGACTGGTGGACTGTTGTATGGCCTTTGAACTTGAACACTTTTCCTTCTAATTGCATTTCCAGTAAGGTGCTTGCAACACTTAGTAAACATCCTCTAGTTTCTCTAGTAATACTCTTTTGAGGCTCACAATAATTCCAAGTTGTCTTCAAGTATGCAATATTCCTGCAATTCGTTGGATCTAACATGACAATAAAGTCTCTCTGTGTGATTCATCTGGCTCAGGGGTCTCTGGAGCAGCGAGTGGCTCTTTTTACCCTCTACATGGTTTAGATCATAGTATGTTGACAAATAACTCTATTAGACTCTTTAGACAGACAACAGCATGACTTTAAATGAATAGAAATGTGTTTTCAGCACAGCAAAAAGTTAAAATCTTAATAAGTATGTTTTTCTTAAAATAAGGGTGTTTTGTCTTGAATTGAGGAGGTTAGTTCAATTCAATTCAGTTTACTTATATAGCGGCAATTCATGTCATCTCAAGGCACTTTACAGAGACAATTCAACCAAATTGATTCAAAGTTTTCTATCTAAGGACAACCAGTTGATTGCATCGACTCATTGACTCGAAGGCAATCCCTCACACTAAGAATGTTTGTTGCTACAGTGGAGAGGGAAAATTCCCTTTTAACAGGAAGAAACCTCCAGCAGAACAAGGCTCAGTGTGAGCGGCCATCTGCTGAGGCCAACTGGGGTTCAAGGAGACAGAAGCAGAGATACAGAAAAAAGCAGAGATACAAAGGCAACTGTAAACCAGCTCCACAGGCGCCCCTTTCCAGGAAACACACAGCCAGGCAGATGAGCTCCGAGCCAACTCCCATGTCAGAGGATGAAAGAGAGCATATACAGTTAATCACAATCAGAGAAACAGGACTACACTGAAAAACAGGCCAAGCTCCAACAAAGTGACACACTTTGTCAATGGAACATGACAATTTACATTTAAGATAAGAGGAAAACAATTGCATTGTCTTATTCTAAGAGTAAAAAATACTCATTCTATCGGCCAATCATCTTATTTACCGTTTTAAATTAGAGTAAATACGCTTAATTTAAGAATGTATTACTTATTTCTAGAGTGTTTTTTGCGGTGAGATCCATATTTCTATTTATAAATTGGGAAACTATTTGTTTATTTTCATTTACATAAAGTAGTATCCTAAAGAGGAACATTCATGCTTCTTCTGGTAAAACATTTGTGTTTTTCCTTATTCTAACCCTGTAAAGCCTAAACCATGGAATATAAAACACATTTTGCTTTAAACTAATGTGGTCTTTTAATGTTCTGACAAATAAAATATTTTAAGGATAATTTGATCAGGCATTTCTGTTAAATATATTATGAATTTTCTGTTCACACAATGTGTCTGATTGATATAAATCAGTGTTTAACAGAACAAAAATAAATCTGATGATGTAAAAGTCTCAACAAATCATAAGATACATTTGGTGTTAAAGGACTGAAAACAAAAAATTTAAAACATGTTTTGTGCTGTTAAACACAATGGAAACAGATTTGCTACACTAGATATTTAACAAAAACAATAGGTCGCATTTATTTAAATATTATGTAATACTTTGTGGCTCTGAATTACTTATTTTGCTGGGCACAGGATTTGAAAGGTTGCAGAACTCTGATCCAGCTAAACTAATGTAACATTCTGATGATATTCTGATATAAGACGACTGATCACTGTATGTACAGTGGATGTATTTGGTTCTAAAACTGAAAAATAATGAGATCATGGAATTTCAATTTATGGTTTCTTTGATAGGCGATACAATGTTCCACAATCCTAATCTGCTATCCTCCCTGTACCTGGCACCGAGGTTAGACTATGATAAGAAAGTTGCTCTATACCTCACATAAACAAAACGGTAAAAAATGCACTTTCTTGGTTTGGACATTCAGCAATGCAAAAAAAAAAAAATAAATACATTACAAAAGTTTACAGCTTGGTTAAATGACAAAATAAAAGTCTTTATGTTTGTTTGGACTGTTGCCAAGAAGCTTTAAAGCGTTACGGGGGGGAAGTTCCAGAAGGAGAGGTAACCCGTACAGCAGCGGAGTCAAGGTCAGTCATGTAGTGTAAAACTGCAATAAAGAGATTAGATGCCAGACACAACTGGCAGCACCAGTCACCGAATGTTTGCCCTACTTCATTACTCTTCTTACTATGATTCCTCTGGAAAATGTTTCACGGCTTTGCTTTATTTCAAACATAATCTAATTTTAACAGTGATCATTTAAACCAGATATTATATCCAGAGCGGACAAACCACACAGTGCGGCATAAAACACAAGAAAGAGCATCTTGATTGTCAGGAATGTGAGCCTTTGTTTTACAGGGTGACCTGTAATGCACCTCAGCAGCACTCAGGCTTCATGAGGCATGATGACAGTTGTAAATGGCTGCGATAAGGCCTATGTTTATAGAGGTTTGGAGAAGTCAGAGACGGGCACGGAGGACAGACACGTATCTCTGCCAGGACAGTTAAAAAAAAATGTCCTTCAGTCTATAAGTGGTACAAGAGGCAGATCCTTGGAGTGAGGAAGCACCACGCCATGTTAGAGGTGATGTAATGCCTTCTATCCAAAGAATATCCAAATCGTTTATAAGTGCTTGAAGTCAATGCAAACTAAAATAATAACTGTTATAAAATGTTTCCAGATCTGTGGATCATTTTATTTATAAGGGAATCTTTTATCCATTCTAAGTCAGTTTGTTCTTCTTCAAAAGTGTCCCCGGAGACCTGACTTCTGTTGACTTTACTTCCTCCCTTTTTATGTTTTCCCGCTGGGTCAGTGAACTCTCAGCGCTGCCAGATCCATGTGAGCCTGATGGACAGCCAAAGAAGAAGAACATGATCATAAGCTTTACTTTACACCAAAT
This sequence comes from Cyprinodon variegatus, assembly GCF_000732505.1. Taxonomy (NCBI): domain Eukaryota; kingdom Metazoa; phylum Chordata; class Actinopteri; order Cyprinodontiformes; family Cyprinodontidae; genus Cyprinodon; species Cyprinodon variegatus. The sequence goes on along the minus strand of NW_015150674.1, from coordinate 368,886 downwards.
ATAGCTGATCCCTGACTCTGCTTCTTCAACATAAAGATCAGTTTACAATCCTGGAAATAAAGTTTGCTGAAAACAGATTCCCATTTCTGCCCATATTGCTCTGTCAGGTTTATGATCCACTTCAAAGGAAGGTTGTGTGCCCTTGCTCTGAACTTTCAATGACCTGATGTGGGCGAAGGATGAGATCATCAATGGTGACTTGGCAGTAAAACAACTGCTGAGTTTTATGCAATATTCACCAGCTTCTCTGCAGATTATAGGTGAGTTCAATTATTATTTTTCTAATATTTTGAGGCATATAGTGTTACACATATAGAAACAATACTCAGAAATCAAAGTAGTGTAAACAGTACATATATCAATAAATGTAACTTACTAAATAAATCTCTCTCTTCATATATTATTAATATAAATCTCGGTATATCAAATATCTCCTATTGGTACATCCCTTCTCAGTACAGTCCGTTTCCCTTGCTTTGTTAATCGGTATTCTCAAGGTTGGACATCTTAAACAGTGTTTAAATACATTTTAAAATTTAAAGAGGCTGGGCAAGGTATGCATTAACTAAGAGAAGCAGCTTACAAGCTCAAGGTAATTCTGCAGGAGATGGGTGAATCATTTGACTGTATAACCATATATATTTCACTCAGCAGCAGGCCTTTATAGAGGGGGAAAAAAGAAATAGTTGAAAGAAAGTCCTGCCTGCAGTTTGCATAAAGCTAAATAGAGAAGGAACACATGGAAGAAGGGCTTTACCAGAAATGTTGTGTACGAATATTAACATTTTTTTATTGCTTTTATGGTTGATTTAGCTGCTTATATTTTTTCACTATGTTTCAATTGTCTATTTTTTCTATGGACCATTCCTTTTTTTTGCATTGTTTTTTTTAATTAATAATTTTTCTATTTTTAGATTAGATTAAACTATTTGTGGACAAAAGAATATAATTTAGTACATTTCCTTTAGGTTTATCAAATCAAAGCTGTGCACAGTGGTACATGAGCAAAGGCTATGTGAAAGGCAGAGGGTGTCCTAAAATTGCAATCTGCTATTTTATTTGACCAGATTTCCTTTTATGATGTGAAAATACATTTGGCACAGTTTTGTTCGATTAGACTAAATGACACACTGCCCACCAAAAGGGTTAGTCCTACTTCTACAGTCGAAACATAGATTTCAAGGCTTGGCCTGGATTTTCAAAAGGATTTTAATACAGTTTTACTGCAAAAAAATTGAGGAGGCTAAAATAAATTGTATTTGTCATTGTTTAATCCCAAATAAATCAGACATACCGGTAACAGTTCATTTGTGCTCCCACTGGAAAAATATTCTGAGTTTTTTTTATTTTCTCATGAAAATTTGCTTTTAGACTTGATAACTATGGAGTTCCTTCTTAATTCAGTTTATTTTTTTCAGTTGTTTATTTTCAGGCTGAAATTGGCTCCTTAATAGCAGGGGCAGCTCATGCTGTGGGCGTGTAAATGATCAAATATATGTATTTAGTTAAATAGCTTTTTTAATTTCACTTCATCACCAATAAATGATGTCTGAATTCAAGTTTACTAAATAACTAGATACTATTTTTACAAATAAATCTATTTAATGTGTTTTTACTCATATATGTGCTCTAATTCCTAATTTTGTGAGTCAGTGTCTTGAATCTTGAAGTTTGAGTTTTATAATGGTCAGGTTTTTGACTTCAAATATTGATATTTGATTCAGTAGTTAATGTTTATTTTCTTACCTAAATAAAGGAAAATACTTTAAGAACAACAGAACAGTTTGCTTTATGAAACTGAAATCAAATGAATTTTTTTCATACAGTTGCCTTCAGAAAACCTGTTAAAAGACTTGATGTTAGTAAATATAAAGTAGTCAATTTTTCTTTTAAGAGCACAGTTGGTCACAGATGCTTTTCACTCAGTCTGACACCAGGAAAAGATTTTAGTCTGTAAGCTTCTGCAAAGCTGGGAGAGACATTACCATCAAATACTTTCAGCTTTCATTGCAGCAGGAAGGGGTTCAACCAAGTATGAACACAGAGGGACAGAATATTAATGCTTATCACAGACGTTCATTTGGAAAATAATATCGATATTTGTAATGTGAGAAAACAGGAATTTGTTCTGTATGCACTAAAAGGATTTCTGAGTTTAAGGATCAGTGGAAAAATTAGCAAAGGCAACAGACCCAGTATCAAATCTGATCTGAAAATAGAGAAAGAATTAGCCCAATTCTAATGTGAAAAAAAAAAGTCTAAAAATATGTATATACTAACTTTGTAGGTACCGTATGTCTAATCATAAATTATATGAGCGCTGGGAAATATCGATGATTTCTCAATCGACACATCATGGTAAAGTAAGACAAGAAATAAAAATAAGAACTAATCTAAGGCTGGTGAACATAGATAGCTTGTTACTGTAACACCAGGAGGTAATATGGGCAATGAACAGTAGATTAGATAGAAAGGTGGCAAAGAGAAGGAGATAGAAAGAAACCAAATTGCAAGTCAGTGGCATCAAAACTCAAGCGGCTGAGTTAGTTTATAACTTGTGAAGTTACATGTAAATACTGGGTAATCATTCAAGATTCAAAAAAATAATAATAATCTATAATTCTAAGAAAACTGGAAACAGTTGAAAACGAAACAAACTGAGCTTCTTATGCTGAAATATATAGATTTATTATAGATAACATTCAGAACAATAAAACTAGAGCTATAGCACCACGCTTTGATGCAGAGAAACTATTGGCTGGAGATCGTATAAACTTCTTTACTAAAGTGGTTTTGGTAAAGAGGTCATCCAAAGTGTGAGGATCCTGTTTCAGTCTCCCTTAGCCAGAAAAAAGACTAATAGCAATTTTACCAAACACATCAAGTGGTTATATTTCTCAAATTTGGCAAAAATTTAAATAGGTCCATTGGTCTGACACATCAGGCAACACAGAAAACTCTCTACCTCTTCTGGTCAATCAGCTGGAGATGTTTGGCTTTTACCCTAGAAATAAACCAGGATCAATGATGGAAACACGGGTCTTGATGATCAGTTGCACAACATCTAAAACCCGACCTGAATATAGCAAGGATGCTATACCTACTGTACAGTAATAACATCAGCCATAGCTACAAGGCTCATAAGGAATTGAATAGAATAGAATAGAATAGAATAGAATAGAATAGAATAGAATAGAATAGAATAGAATAGAATAGAAAATCCTTTACTGTCCCACAATGGTGAAATTGTGGGGTTGCAGCACCAAAAGTTTATAGCAAAAGTGGTAACACAAATATGAACCTTAAAAAGGTGTATAAAAATAACAGAATAAGTGACAGAGTTAAGAAAATAAAAAAATAAAATACTGTATTGAACAGTGTTTGACTGCTGGAGATAGGCACCAGCACCCCTCGCGACCCCAATTGGGACAAGCGTGTAAGATAATGGATGGATGGATGAACAGTGTTTTTTTACAATATAAATACTGTGCATCTAGTAAAAATAATCAATATACAGCTGAAAATTTGTTGAATCAGATGAGATCAAGACTTTTGGTAAAACGCCTGAGATAAATAAAAGAAATTGCAAATTAGAGACATTGGCAGTTACTTAGTTCAAGATAGTCCTTATTTGGATGTCGTAACTCATTTAAACTACAAAAATAATCATAAAGCAAAGTAAGCAAATTAAGAGTAGGTAAGGAAACTGCATGTTTTCACTGGAGATGTATAAACAAAGACATTACATGTTAACTCTCTACTGTAACTGTCTACTATATTTTTCAAAGAAAAATATGGTATACATATTTGGCGAGACAATCCCTTTTTTTCAGAATTCAGAAAAAATTGATAAATAATATAAAATGGGTAAATAAGGATTTAACAATGGTGGTTGTTCTGAGAAATATTTCAGGAATCGAAGCAGGAACTACTTTAAATATTTACAGTTTTGACCTTTTTTTAATAAAGAAATACAGTAAAAAATATAACTCACTAATGATGTGATTATTATTCTGCTGATTAAAATGTATAACCATTTTATTGTTTTAGATTATTATCTTTTCCCGTCAACAGTAAAACCATGTGGTTTCTCTCCAGCATACCCTACCCTTTTCTCACAACGGGCTTACTTGTGTTTTTATTCTTTCTTTTTCCAAATACATGGAATTTTGTTTGTGTATCAGGTAGATTGTTGTTTAGGTGAAACACTAAGAACCACAGGGCTAATGTATTTCTGCCTGTGATAAAAGGAATGTATTTCTTATCATTAGTCAGAGCCTCTAATAATCTGGGTTAGATGATGTGTAAAATGATGTCAGGGTCCAGACTGCCAAGTTTAGTTTTACTGCCCATTACTAACAAAATACAATGATAAAAGCTGAGTTGAAGGCCAAAGCAGAAGTTAGCCGCTGGGTTAGTGAACCTTGCCTGAGTAAATTTCTTTTATTTAAGGCAGTTGGAGTGGAAAATATATACAGCTGTTTGAACGATTATTAATGTAATAATAAACCCCAAAACTTTTTCAGCTTTTGGAAAGTATTTAAAATATTTAATTGTAATAATGTGTGGTGAATGATCGCTTGCGTGAATCTTATCTGAATATTAGCATTGTGTAAAAAACAAAGTTCAGTCTGCGTAAGCAGCTTCCACACGCTGGTAGTCCCATGCATGCGATCGGCAGGAAGCATTAACAATTCATCAACGTCGAGGTATGGAAGAAAACACATCAGTGATTGTAGAAAAGTGTTGTTTTCCATTTAAATTTCCATTCTTTAAAACTCTAAAGCTGCATCATGAAGGTCAAGATATAGTTCATATATAGTTCATATAAAGACATACATGTTTAAATGTGAATGCAGGTAAACATTCAAAAGAAATACATTTTAAGACTAATTTTCTCAGATTGAAAAATTATGTACAAACAAACTTTACCTACAACTAAAACAAAGTAAAAATAATGAGAGCTTCACTTTTTTGCTCCAAAGGAAACCATATCTAAACTTTTAAAAACTGTTTGTTAGGAAGGATTCCCAAGAGTAAATCTCTTTGCTCTAAAAAAAGACAACCCCAGATGTGGTTTTGAGGTTACCCCATAAAAAAATTGTACATGTAAGAGTAAGGTTTATGCTTTTGGGCCAGATGTTCAGCAGTACATCCAGATCTTTAGAAGGAGTTCATGCAGGAGGGGAGGGGTGATTGTACTTGTTTCACCGTCGGATGACCTGGGTACATCGCAGCCAGTGCATGATCAGATTTGTTGTATGCTATCCGTCTGACTGAAAATGGGTCAACCAGCAGGACAACGACCCTAAGTGGATCTATAAAACAACTGCAGCAAGATGGAGGAAAATAAGCAAGGACTAAATCAGTTTAGTTTATTTATATAGGGCCAACTGACAAAACAGGTCATCTCAAGGCACTTTACAGAGACAATTCAACCAGATCATACAGTCAAATTGATTAAAGGTGTTCTATCTAAGAAAAACCTGTTGATTGCATCAACTCATTGACTCAAAGGTAATCCCCTACATTAAGCATCCTTGCAGCGACAGTGGAGAGGAAAAATTCCCTTTTAACAGGAAGAAACCTCCAGCAGAACCAGGCTCAGTGTGAGCGGCCATCTGGCGAGGCCGACTGGGGTTCAAGGAGACAGAAGCAGAGATACAAAAGACAGCTGTCAACCAGCTCCACAGGCGGCCCCCTCCACACACCCAGGCAGACAAGCTCAGATTCAGCTCCCATGTCAGAGGATGATGGTGAGCACACACAGTTAGTCAAAGTCAGAGAAACAAAAAAAAAAAGGTCAAGCTCCAACATCTATAAACAAAGGCGTTGATGGCAGCAGCACAGCTGATATTCCTCTCCCGGATGGTGTCACAGCCAAACAGGAACAGACCAGATTAAGCTAATATGATGAGAAAAGGCAGAGAGAACATCACATTAGAGATTGAACTTACAAATACTGCAGAATGGGATAATAAATATAGAATGATGAAAAGGAGTCCCTATGTCCTCTAGCACTCGAAGCCTATAGCAACACAAATGGAGAAAATAGTTCAGGATAACCCAAGTATTTTGGATGAGGTATAAGAACGGTAGAGCCACAGTGAAAGTTTGTAACCTTATCTTTTTATTTTCTATCGAGAAAGTGGTCAGTTTTGATAAAGTAATTTTGTTATTATAGGGTGGTTACATCTCTTACTCCTATCTGGTTTTGCAGACACAGGTAATTGATAACTACACCTTCATGCCCAAACAAAAATGGAATTATACATAAAGAATCTTTTGTTTCTGAGCGCTCTCAACAGGTACTAATAAAAAGGTAATCCTAATATTATCCACCAAGCAAACGACCAAAGACCAGAATCTGACAATTTTTCTTGAGATGCTCTGGAAAATTAGGGTAAGTGAGAATCATATTTACCGGTATTGGCTGGTCATACATTTTAGTAAGTATAATGGCTCATTAGATTTTCCCCCTGTTCATTTAATGCATCAACTGAGAACTGCAGTATTTTTTAATATAAAAATACTTTAACTAATAAAATGCACTTAAATCCAGTTTTCCTTTTTTTGTTGAACAAAAAAGAAAAAAGAATAATAGGACTAGATTCTCACTTTAAGTAGAAGGACCATTATTTTAAGTGCATTTAGTTCAATGATTCAGCCACATGAACAGATAATATGATTTCATTGCTTTAAAACATCTTGCCATATTGCTCTTCCTTGCCTAAAGTAAAATACTTCAGTAATAGCCATGGGCTACTTAGTCTATACTCCATGACTGTTGATCTTTTTGACTGTAATTAACAGTCTTTAAACAAGCTGACTGACAGTACACTGCAATTACTCCCTGCTCCATACGGCTGCAAGCTTACTACTGCAATTTTCTTGAATTTTAAAAAATAGCTTTGAATCATGCAGCAGGTAGGAGAGGAAATATAACCAGCGTTAACACTTTTTTAAGAAAAGCACATTTTTCTCAAACCTGTCTACCAAACTGTCCTATTAAGGACATATAATTGGTTGCATAAATGTGAACAACATTCCTACATTTCTGCTGGACACAAAAGTGCAAAATGTCTTGTAAACCCTCTGAAGGGCAGGTCAGACTTTACATCACATCAATCTAGAAAGCATTTATTGAATAAAGGTTTTAGGATATTTACACCTTTAAAAGAAAAACCTAGAAGATTTGAGGTTTTTTTTAAATAATTTAATCACAGTTAGAAGTGCTTTTAAACTCCTTCACTTAAGTACATGTGGAAAAAGTGCAGATCTTACTTTGTTGCCAGGTGCAATGTAAAATAAAGTTTAAGTAAAAAAAAAAAAAACTTTTAAAAAGTACTCTTTAATAAAGTTGTATGCACAAAAAAAATTTAATTGTTCCTCTTTTGCTCACAACAAACAGAAAATAATGTCTAGTTTTATTCTAAATTAAATTTCAGACCACATAATGTAGATTTAACTTAATAGAAGTCCCGCCTGAGCAGCTAAATACTTTTTAGAGCTCTGTAATTCACAGTATTACTGTTGAAAAAAACCCATTAAAACTAAATTTTAAAAAATTATCAGTCTCAGAATCTGATCCATCACCTGTCATGTTTTTCAGCACCCTGTTTTCATCCATGTTCCTATCTATGTCTTTCTATGAAACAAACTGGGCTCCAACTGGAGAGATTCTCTTAGTAATTTATATTTTTACTCTGTTTATTCCATCTGTTATGTCATGCCATTATCAATATGTATAGATATCATGTTCCAGGTTTGAGAAACTAAGGAGTATGATACAGATATTTGTTTCCATATGTGGAGAGTAAAAGTAAAAAGTCATCAGAAATAGATATACTCGAGTAAGTACATATTCAAAAGATGAAGTACTGTAACTAAGTGTTTATACCTAGCTATTTGACACCTCTGGGTATGCTAATGGTAATTATGATAATGAATTAAACTCAGGCCAGAGTTTATTTTTATTTTTTTTTTTAGGATGAAAACATATTAAAGAATTAGAAAAGTCCTGTCAAAGTCAGACTGAAAATATTTGACAAGCAGTTTTCAAATAGAAGTTTATTTGCAAAAAGGAAAGGGGTAAAACCTAATAGCGACATATAGAGTTATGGGTGTGTCCCTTAATGTTTTCAAATGCAAGCATGGTGATTTGTGGTTCCCAGGGGCGGAGCTAGATGGGGGGCCAATCATTGGCCACCCCTGTGGCCACTCCTAACATTTCTTCCCTCTAATACATACGGTGGCAGCAGTAATACTCTCAGGTGGATTGTTGTAACTTATTTAATATTTTATTTTTCATCTGTTACGTTACTTGACAACAAAAACACATCAATATGTTAACATTAAAAATGTTAGATACCGAATTCATGCTCTTTTCAGAACTAGATTTTATCTTATGGGGTAAAGAGAAAATTATGTCTCTGATTTTACTGAAGATTCATAGATGACTTGCAGAGATAAATAACTACTTTAATAATAAATAATCAATTTAATGTAAATATTAGTACATGTAAATAATAATTTTATGCAAAAAGATTATTAATAAACGTAGGTAAGACAATGAATAAGATGTTCAACCGAGAACTCAAGCCTAGAGTTTTAATTTAGATGCTAAAATATGTGTCTATTTGTTAGCAAAGGCTGTAGGAAAGTATAGTTAGTCTTTACTTAGAAAATATGGATGTTGCGGTTGTTCCTTTTCCTTTTGGAATAGTGTTGATTTACTGTGAGTTTCTGGCGCCTATCTGCTTTTGGCCACCCCTCAGTTTACAATGGTTATTGCCTGGCCACCCTTATTAAAATCTTCTGGCTACGCCTCTGGTGGTTCCGTAAAATGTTGGATTATTATTTCCGGTTTTATTATGTGCCACAATGGCTTGCCATACAGGTTGGTTTATAAATTGCAGCTGCAGCGCTCTTCATTGGCGCTAGGTGGCGCAGAGCGACTATAGTAACGGAAGTGACGTTTCCGATTTCTTTGGCGAACGTAAACAATCATGGCCGACAGCGAAACCAAACAGCCCGTCTATTTAGTGATTAGCAACATTCCCGTAGCCTTCCACTCCGCCGACCTGAGGAATTATTTCAGTCAGTTTATAGAGAGCGGTGCTTTTCACTGCTTCCACTATCGACACCGACCGGAAGTTCTGAAAGAGCCCGAACGGTCCGAACCCACAACGGGAGGCGACGGAGAGAACGTTAGCATCGCATCCCCGGAGCCCGAAGCACCAAAGCAGGGCAGCTGTGTGTCGAAGCCGGCGGTGAAATCATGCTGTTGCGTCGTTTCTGTTCACGCTAATCACGCCGACAGGTTCCTCCGCATGTATGCAGGGAACCACTGGATCGACTCGAAGGGGAACTGGCTGGGCAGGCGCTGTGTTATCAGGAGGATACGAGTCTCCAGTGACAAAGGTTAGTGTGTGATGTAATCTGGTAGGCATGCCTAAAGGTGCCAGTCCTTTGATTGACCTTCTTTTGAAGCAAGTATTAGTCATTTTCTTATGATAGGAAACAAGCATAAAGTTCATAAAACAGTTAATGAATGACATGGAATGGCTTCCCGCCTCATCACAGGCCTCCAATGCTGTCTTAAAAAGTTATCAATCCACTGGACACAATTTAGAAATGTTGCCTTTTAAAGTCTCTCAAAACTGAGAAATTAAACATTTTAAAATCTATAGCGCTTTCGAATGATATCTCTAGTTTGTCTATTAATAAACGAGTTATAGATAGATATAATCCATAGATCAATTTAAATTTACATGTTGTTGTTTTTTTGTAGCCCTAAATTTGTTGCAACCTAGATTTTAAACAGGATCAATGTCTCTTAATATGAATCCCAAATCATCAGCATAGGTTTTATTTTTATTCACTTTTTATTTTTTTCCAAGACAAAATGTATTGATCACTGATCAGACTTAATGAATACAATAATCCATCTTAATGGCATCCAAGAGATGTTTTACAAATCTGAGGGATCTTAGAATTGAACTAATGTTTGTCCAAATGCTAGAAAAAAACAACCAAACAATAACAAAAATCAGTTAAATCTCACTTTATAACACAGGCGAAGCTCAAAACCCCCTACCTGTTTCATGTGTTGCAGATCATACAGATGAGTAAACCGATAGAAACTTTGAGGGAAAAAAATAGACAACACAAAAAATACTTTTGAAATAAAAAATCTAAATGGAAAATCTAAAGATCTATTGCTAATACCACAATACGTAGATAAAGTATGCTCAGCATTATCTTTGTCCTTTCAGGTGAAGGTTCCTTCCCTTATAAGACCAAGTTTGAGCAACGTCATCATGTCTCCTTAACGGAGCAGTTCACTGACGCTGACCTGAACAGCCTGCCTGAGCTCAACCCACCTGCTCTGATGCAGAACGGAAACGTGGGCACGCCAATCAGAGTCTTCCTCCAGCTCATCCAGTCCTGTCGCCTACCTCCACGTCTCATCCGGAAGCTAGGCCTCACCTTCCCGAAAACCGGCTCCAGTCGTCGCTATGGAAACGTACCCTTCCAGTACTACAATACGTGCACCCTCCCATCCACAGAGGAGACGGTGTTAACCGCTGCTGGACACGAGATATCGGGGCCAGGCTCTTTGATCGCTCCATCGTCTAGATCGAGACTAATGGCTGATGATGTTCATGCAACAGAGGCGGATGAAACGCAGAACGAAGCGGCAGAAGAAGAAGGAGAGGATGTCCAGTCGAATGCAGATGATGTAGGTTTCATTTGCAAATTATTAACATATTATCATGTTTCCTTCTGGTTTGTTAATGATGCACTTGTGTGGCTGCAGGACGATGACTGCTGTGAAGAGTGGGAACGTCACGAGGCCCTGCATGATGATGTCACCAGCCAGGAACGCAGCAAAGAGAGGCTTTTCGAGGAAGAAATTGAGTTGAAGTGGGAAAAAGGAGGTTCCGGTCTGGTTTTCTACACCGACGCTCAGTACTGGCATGAGGATGAAGGAGGTAACACAGAAAAAATGACATGTGTGAAGCTATTTATTGGATTGTTCTTTAGAAATAGAAAACACACAGTAGCTTTTCCACTTTCTTTCCCTCTACAGACATTAGTTTTATTGGTATTTTTTAAAAATACACCAGAACAACAAAATGCAGAGCTGTGAAATGGAAGAAAGAAGAGATATGAGTGTGAAACAAATCAGTTTGCTTTCTCTTCATATTAAGATCCGGTTTTTCTGATACCCCTTAATTAAATCCTTCATCTGATGTGCAAATAGAATCCACCTTTCTGTCATTCATAAATCCATCTGTTCTGTGAAGGCCTCAGAGCTGTTAGAGACCATCAGTGACTAAATAGTATCTTGAACCCAAAGTCACACATCAGGCAACCCTGGTGGAATGTAGTAGTGAGGGCCTTTCAAAGGGGGTCTTTGAATCCATCCTGGGAAAGTGGCAACAAGACCGCTGCTGTTTGAACAAAACAAATAGAAGTCTGAAAATGTTTCTGCATGCTGCTCGCATGTCCTGCCTCTCAGTAAAACATCCTCAGATCTGTCACTTTGAGACATCGGGTTTGCGGTCACATTTCACTGCGTACAAAGTAGCTACATGGTTGGAGGAGAGACACACACCAGCACTCAGTGAATATTAAGCACCAGCTACTTCGATGTTTATGTAAAAGTTAGGAGACGGGTTGGTTTAAAAAAATAAAAAAAATATATAGAGATCATACCACTGAAAAATCTGTTTGTTAGAAATACGGAGCTTTTTCAGCTAAAAAATGGCAACAAATTGTAAGTTAATACAAGTTAGTATTATAATGCAAGGAGCTTGAGAAAACATAGTTTGTTCTTCTTTACTTGTTAAAAAGCTTGGCTTTTCAGAGGACCATGACTCCCCCTAAAATTAACATGTTTTCTTATTGTACAGACAGAATCAGACTGCACAGCTTCAACATATCTTGAAAATGTGTTTCTGGCATCATTATATTAGTAAAAAGGTTCGTAAATCTTTTTAAACAGTGCAGAGAGAAGTAGGGAGAGCTGCAGATTTAAAAGTGAAACAGATTTACTGGGATATGCAACATGCAATAAAATATATCTCCAAGTTTAATCAGAAAGTTTACAAGAAAAAAATGTGCTATGCTATATTTAAAATGCAGCATATCCATATTTTTTTAGGTGGATGGAATTGAAATTGTAATTCTAGGGGTGCATGATATATCGATTTTGGCATCGGAATCGGCTGTTATTCGTTATTTTTTTATACATTAATGCTTTTGGGTCCTATATATGTAATGCACTAAAACAGCGGCCCCCAACCACCAGGCCGCGGACCGGTACCGGGCCGCGGACCGGTACCGGTCCGTCGGTCATTTGGTACCTGGCCGCACTGAATAATTTATCGACGATCAGAGTCTGAGTGATGTTTTATTTTGAAAAATACATAACATTGGGGTATTCTCTCCCAATTACATCAGTCGGTGCATCTGTGCCTCTTGACACAGGTTAATTCAGGTCAAGACTCATCCTATCTATAACATCCTATCTTTGTGAAGCAGAATTTTCTGCGGTTACAGCGACCAAAACAAAGCTACGGAGCTGACTGGACATCAGGAGCACACTTTGTGTGTCATTGTCTCTGATTACGTCTAGATGGGACTGGTTTGTTTCGGAAAAACAAGTCCAGGGCTCCCACTAATTCAACACAATGATGAGTTTTATTTTTATGCTGTTTGTATTTGATTTTATGCCAGTCGTATCATTTTATTTGATCGTATTTACCCCCCAGACTTTAAAGACTGGTCCATGAAAATATTGTCTGACATATAACCGGTCTGTGGCGCAAAAAAGGTTGGGGACTGCTGCACTAAAATACATCTCTGTAACTATCTATAAATATAAATATTAGTGTATTATAGTTCTCTTGTTTTTTCAACAACAGCAAGGCATTCAATAATTATATGTTTGAGCTAATTTTTTTAAAATACCAAAAGCTAATGAAAGCGTTTGGGACGAGTAACTGCAGGTCCATCAGCCCCCACCCGAATGTCCCCACCAATTTTCCTCACAAAGTTACACCCTTGAACCTTGCATCCTTTTCCAGAAACATTAGTTTTATGACTGCAGTGTGACCAAACTCCACTTTTATGTATTTTATCTTTTTTTTTTTTTTCTTGTATAGTAACTAATATTTGCTCGTCTTGTAGATTTTGATGAGCAAACTGCAGACGACTGGGATGTTGACATGAGCGTTTACTACGATAAAGGTATCACAGCCATCTTTGATACAAACCGATCAATAAAATTATAAATGAAGCTGCATGTTTTGTTTTTATCCTTGTATTCAGATTTACTCTAACCCTTCCTTTCACAGATGGAGGCGACATGGACGCTCGCGACTACATAAAAATGCGCTATGAACAAAGACTGAGGGAAGGCGTTGAAGACGGATCGGGGCACAATCAGTCTATCGGCAGCTTTGAGAGATTTACTAAGGTAAGCAGACTTATGCGGTTCTCATGCTCCTGTGCTCTTATCTAGGAGTGTTCTTCATATTTCTTTGTATGCGATTAGGGCTTCGGGCGACGCTTGATGGAGAAGCAGGGCTGGAAGGACGGTGAAGGTCTGGGAAGCAGCCAGGTTGGAATTTCTGATGCTCTGGAGAATGAGGGCCAACATCCACGCTGTAAACGAGGCTTTGGGTTAGTTTGGATGTTTAATCAGAAACAACAGTCTAGTATTTTCTTCTAGTGATTGAAATCAAATTGTTAACGCATTCTTTTTTTTTTTTTTTTTTTGGCAGGTATCACGGAGAAAAGCTGGTGTTGCACCCCGTAAAGAAAAGCAGAGCAGATGTTCTCATCAGCACAGTGTACGATAAACCCAAAGACATTGATGAAGGTGACACCTTACTGAGACGTCAACCCAACACCAGCATGAAGTACCGAGGCTGGCAGCCAGGTGGCAGCATTGGATCAAAAAGATGACATCTGCAAAACATTTAGCTCTGTTTTATTTATTGTTTTATAATAAAACCTTTTTAATTCATTTAATTTTGTTTGTCCTAATTTTCCCATTAATGTCTCCCATGATTATTGGAAACATATCATCTATAAATTACTTGCTAAAAGGGATTTTTATGTATAATGTGGAAGGAGGGGATTTTACTAAAACTGTGGAGGAAATCTAAACAGCCCCAATGATAAATATGCTCATAATTTTCTTTAGCAGGGAAAAAAAAAGGTTGGTGCAGCTAAGTATACTGCAATCCTTGGAGACATCGTGCTACAGGTTGGTCCTCAGGAAAAAAACATTTTCCTGGTGGAAAATGATTCTGCAAATAGTGCGTTGCATCACTATACCAAAATGTGATTGAGGAAATATGGTAAAACTTAAATAATAATAAAAAAAAAACATACACTCAGATGCTCTACATCAAAGTTTTCTGAGATTGAGCAATTTTGTAATAGAAGAAATGGGAAAAGACTGCCATCCCTAGAGGGGTTAAGTTGGTGGAGACGTGCTCTGGGAGGCTTGGAGCTGTGACTGCAATCAGGAATGTGGGATATGAATAACTTTGACAAATTTTATTCTCATTTTGTATACACAGAGTGTATACAAAACGAAAAATTTGTTTCCATTTCTTAAAACGCAGCAGTGATCAAATGTAAACAGTGTGGGAGAAATAAACATGGTGCAAAAATGCAGTGATATGGAAGTTCAGAGCATTTGAATATATATATAGTGCAGTATTTTGGTTTGGTGTTATCAGTGTGATGCAAAGTCTGTGACATGATTTAGAGTTTTCTTTCAATAGTTTGCTGTCTTATGGCTGTGGGGAAGAAGCTGTTTTGGAATTTGCTGGACCTACATTGAATGCTGCAAAGCCCCTTCCCAGAGGGCAGCAGGGAGGACAGTCCATGGTGGAGGTGTGAGGGGTCATTGATGATGTTATGGGTTCGGGACACGCAGCACTGGGATGAAATGTCTTTAAAGGAGGGATGATCTTCTCTGCTGTTCTCACCACTCTTCTCAGGTTCTTCCAGTCTGTGGCACTGCAGCCTCCACACAGTGAGACAGCTGGTCAGAATGCTCTCTATGGTGCTTCTGTAGAAGGTGGTGAGGATGGATGGGGACAGGTGGGCTCTCCTCATCCACCTAAGGAAGTACATGCGCTTTTGTGCCCTTTTAACTATTAAGATGATGTTTACAGTCCAGGTGAGGGTGTCTATGATGTGCACCCCCAGGGATGTGGTTCTGCTGACCACCTCTACAGCTGAGCTGTTGATGAGCAGTGGAGCGTGGTTAGGACGGTTCTTCCTAAAGTCAACGATGATCTCCTTCATTTTCTCCACAATCAGGATCAGACTGTTGTCTCTGACAACCCGTTCCACAACTAAAACACTTTGAGGCCATCGCTGAAATCAGGTATTCACTGTAATGTTCAGGGAATGTTCAGTCAGCATCACGGATATGTTTGTTCACTGTTCATCAGCAAGGTACTTTAATTTGACAGGTTTTTTTTTAATCATTATTTTTTTAGAAGTATTTTTTAACAAACATTCAAAATCAATATTTCATTTTACTATATTGTAATTTAGTAAGTCTGTATTTTTTTTTTCAGTTTTGTGTTATTTGAATCACTAGTGATAATGTATCATTTTGTTTAATTGGAGGGTATGTAAACTTTCAAGCACAACTGCAGGTGTTAAGATAGCAATTTTCCAAACACACTTATGGAGAGAACACTCTCCCAACGAGTTCTAATAAAACAGATCACTGGGATCAAAGCATCTATTTGTGTCTTTAAAAACTTTGTGCCAACTAGGACTAAATCTCAACAGTGTGCGTAAAAAAATAGAAATTATAAAAGGCCGGTTGAGTTCTTTTGCCACTAGACATGCATCACTGATTGCATTTCCTTTTGTATTTAGTGCAGTCTTTTAATAGTTCTTCCAGTCAGTATTTATTTTGAAATATCTGTTTCCTACTGCCCTTGGTAGAGTAAATCAGTCTGTCTTCCCTTGGTTTTGAATTTTGATGCATAGTTAAATTCTCAATTTTTATACTGGCTTAAGGGAACACATAGTAGGAATACCTGTTGTACATTTAAAGCAAACTTTTCACATATTGGCCAGGACATCCTTGTAAAAGAGATTCCACATGCCATTTGATTTGTTTCTTGGTTAAATAAATGTTGCATTAAAAAAATGATATCTATTTAATTTAAAAGACAAATGGGAAACTTTTTCTTGTACCGGTAATATGACATCGTCCATTTTCAATTAAACGTTTGTACGACTTTCTTTAAAGTGGCAGCTTTTTTCCCTCTCTTTCAGAAGTGTATTACATAAACTAAACATCTGTTTACATCGCAACTTGAAAGAAAAGAAAAAAAACATTAAGAAAAGTGTTAGGAGGTATGTTATACGTTATTTTACTGTATTGTTTGAGTTTGTCATTCTTACTGTTCCAAATAAAGTTATCAAAAAAAAAAGTGAAGTAGCAGCTTTTATTATGAAAAGCCACAAATAACCCGGAAGTAATTCAAAGCTTTAGCCTACTAGTTATACCTGCATGTCTAAACTGATGCGACCTGCGGTAAACACGTATCGCTGTTTTTATGTATAAGTCTTCTAACAATTAAATTAGCCATTCTATTAACTTAACTCGTTTTTATACACATTCTGTCAATAAGTTGCTTAAAATCTAACTGAAGTTTTAGTTGAGCCGTTAATGTGAGGAAGCAGGTTTCTGGTCATCAGAAACTAACTATCGGGTAACAGCAGAGCCTGATGCTGCTACATTAACTCCCTCTGCTCCCAGTTTGGACGCCATGTCCGCTCAGCAGGGAGCCAAACCCTCCCTGCGCTTCGGCCAGGTGGTCATCGGCCCCCCAGGCTCCGGGAAAACTACTTACTGCCAGGGGATGCAGGAGTTCCTGAGCAGCCTGGGTCGGAAGGTGGTGGTAGTGAACATGGATCCAGCCAACGAAGGGATCCCTTACTCCTGCTCTGTGGACATCTCTGAACTGGTTACTCTGGATGATGTCATGGAGAACCTGAAGCTGGGACCTAATGGAGGACTTCTTTACTGTATGGAGTATGTGGAAGCAAATCTGGACTGGCTGGAGAGCAAGCTGACACAATACAGTGACTGTTACTTCTTGTTTGACTGTCCTGGACAGGTGGAGCTTTACACCCACCAGAGCTCAGTCAAGAATATATTCTCACAGCTGGCCAAGTGGAATTTCAGAGTAAGAGAGAATAAATAATCATCTGATTGTTTTTGTTGTTCTGTGTCATAGTGCCAAATCTGTTCTGTTTTGGTATTCCTAAGGAAAATCTAGTCCTTGCTGAGTAAAAAGAGGGGTACAGCCAGGACAGGTCACACTGGGATCAAAGGGCAGTTTAGCTACCATCCTGTAACTTTTAGATGCATGTCTTCTCTAACACACCTGAATCAAAAGGCTAAATCCCCTCATTTAGCCCAGCAGTGGCATGGGAACGAGCCACTCATTTGATACGGGTTTGTTAAAAATGGGGTGCATCAAAAAGTTGCAGGATTGGAGCTCTAAAGAGGTGTAGCCAGAAAATCCTAATAGGGGTGGCCAGTCAATAAACCAATGTACATTGAGGTGCCAGAACCTCAGGGTCATTCTACACTGTTCCAACGCATATATATTTAAACATCCATGGCGTCTAAATAAAAGGTAAAGTGGACAAAATTCTTTCAGCTTTGAGTTCTGGGGCAAACATATTTTACATTGTCATTACCTACTTTTATCAATAATCATTCTGCAATTCTGTACTAATATCCACATTCAATGATTTTTTTAAGTTATTATTGAAGCAGTTTTTTATTTATGATTTCACTGAAGACTCCTAGATGACTTACAGAGACATGTTATTTTCCTTTTACCCAAAATAACACAAAATTTAGTTCTGAAAAGAGCATTAATTCTGTATTTATCATCTTTAATGTTAGTATATTGATGTGCATAATTAACAACAGTGTTTCTGTTGTAAAGTAATTATTAATCTATGAAAAATGAAAATGTTTAATCAGTTTGAAAATTCCCCTTGAGAGTATTACTGCTTCCACTGTCTGTATTAGAGGGAATAAAATTTTAGGGGTGGCCAATGATTGGCTAAGGGTGGCCAAGGCCACCCCTTGCCCCCCTTCTAGCTCCGCCCCTGTAGCTTTTTGGTACTGGACTCAAGCACCCCTGCATTAAACTTTTGTTTTTGTTTTTAAATGGGAAGGAAACCAGAACACCATTTCATGTTGATCACATTCCATTTATTTACACTGATCCTCAGTCTGTGGTGTGCTTTGTGTTTTATTCTCCCAGCTCACTGCGGTTCACCTTGTAGACTCTCATTACTGCGCCGACCCAGCCAAGTTCATCTCTGTGCTCTGCACTTCTCTGTCCACCATGCTGCATGTAGAGCTTCCCCACGTCAACGTCCTCTCCAAGATGGACTTGATTGAACAATATGGAAAACTGGGTACGTGATTCAGATACGTATGGTCAGATGGATTTAACCCCAGTTTAACTCACTTTTTTTATTTTATTTACAGCATTCAACCTTGACTTCTACACAGAGGTTATGGACCTGACCTATCTTCTTGATCACTTGGCCGCAGATCCTTTCTTTAAAAAATTTCACCATCTCAACGAAAAGCTGGCAGAAGTCATACAAGATTATAGCCTGGTGTCTTTCGTACCTCTTAACGTACAGGTATCTGTTAACTCACACAGCTTTAGTGAGTCTAGAAGTCAAATGCCAAAATAAGCTAAAATTATTTTCTAAAGATGCTTCAACTGAACACAGATCTAATAGATCTCACTGATTATAGACTGTTTACTTATGAATACTGTTAGCTATAATGTCTCTGCTGATCCAAATAATCTGTAGGTTTGTGCAATAATGGCAGTGGGGGTCCATGGAATTGCTCAAACATACACTGCAAATAAGGGTGTGATAAATCAAGAAAATAAAACTAAATCCAGAGAAAACCAAGTGAAATGATCTGTCCCTGCAGAAAGATCATTTTACTTTAACAGATTTGGGATTTTTAAATCTAGAAATAAGCATATTGAACACTTAAATTAGAAATTATGTTTTTAAACAAGATTCATTTTCTGACACTTCAAAATACAAGTTTTTTTGTGTGTGTTTCTTGTTGAGAACCAAATAATTAACAGTGCATAATCCAATCCCAGATAATAGAGACCTTTTGAATTGACAATTCTCTGCTCCATGCAGTATTTTACACAAACTAATGTATTTTGAGTTATAATTTCATATATTGTACATCTCTAAAAAGATTTAAGAAATATTTAGATAAAACCACAATTTCAGATTTCAATCCTGTGAAAGAATTAAAAAATCATTAAAAAAGTAAGATGTTTTGCATCTAAAACAGACAATGTGTTGTCATAATATAGGATGTTTTCTTTTAATAGCTATCCTGTGCAAGT
This sequence comes from Cyprinodon variegatus, assembly GCF_000732505.1. Classification (NCBI taxonomy): domain Eukaryota; kingdom Metazoa; phylum Chordata; class Actinopteri; order Cyprinodontiformes; family Cyprinodontidae; genus Cyprinodon; species Cyprinodon variegatus. The sequence continues at coordinate 349,405 of NW_015150674.1, read as the reverse complement.
CATAGGGCTTTTTGCCAAGTTAGCTCTTTAAAATCATTAGTTTTAGTTTGTTATATTAGAACTTCATAACAAGCTCCTTCACAATTAACTTCACAGAAGTTTCTTTTGTTCTTTAATTTTCTGGCGTATATTCCAGAGAATAATCACCTATTTTGTTTTATGCAGGCTTTTGCACCTGGCTGCTACCTAAAGAAATTCAAATTATTCAAATCGGGAGCAGAAGGGGTTATAATAATGAATATAAAGATGTTTTTACATTGTTTTCTGACATGATCTGATTATTTTATCTCTCATTAATGACATTAGTGTGGATACTTTCCTCCTGTTTTATTCATACCAGTATTTTTACTCCCTTATGCTTGGCCATTTTGAAAGCAAAGCTAAATCTCTGGCTTCAGTAGAGAGAACAAAAATCTTCCCAGTTCTTCTCTTTGTTGCTTCCAATGTATCTTTGTTTATCTCACAAAGTTAAACCCTGATAAAAACCTTCAAGACTGAGTAAGGCCGATCACCATGCTCTCACTCAGTCAAGGTTTCAGAGTCCTTTCAGGCTAGTATTTCGTCATTGGGTAGTTTCTCTGAATTCCTACGGGGGAAGTCCCAAGATCACATGCTAATTCTTCTTTCCGCTCTCCAGGACAAAGAGAGCATGATTCAGGTCTTGCGTGCTGTGGACAAGGCCAACGGGTACTGCTTTGGAGACCTGGAGGAGAGGAATCTGCAGGCAATGATGTCAGCTGCTGTGGGGGCAGACTTCCAGTTCAGCTCGTATCCTTTCCTTTTTAATTGGGTGACTCATTTGGGTTGAAATTAACACGAAACTCTCAGATGTTTAAACTGCTCTGTTTTATTTATTACATCTAACCTAAGCAAAGTGAGAAGTTATGGTAGAAATAGTGTGATACTTATAATGAAACGGAGCATTTGTCAGACTTCCAAGCATTTTCCTTCACCTTTGACCCTCTAGAACTCTTGGAGTACAAGAGAGGTACGTTGAAACCAGTGGGAAGACCGTGGAAGAGGAAATGATGGAGCTGTAGAATAAAAAAGATCAAAGCCTTTTTTTGATAAACCAGAGGAGTGTAGGCCCCATTTATTGATTGTTTTCTTTGTTGTATTCTTTTGTAATATTAAACATTAATAAAAATATAATAAGTTGTCGCTTGTGTTTTATTGTCTGTTTCATGTTCACGCTGTTCTGTAGCAACACAGTAACTGCAGGAAGTTGTGCATAACTGTGAAACCTTGGGACCAATGTGTAAAAGTATAACTTTTTGTGTACTGCTCAATGCTGTGTGATGCTAAGCTAATCACCATAAACACACCATCGTGTCAAGAAACATGGTGGCAGCATCATGCTGTGGGGACACTTTTCTCTGATGAGACAGTTTTGAGCTGTTCCAAAGGCTACTTGTGGTGAAAAGACAATGTTACAACTCACCCTTAACACATCCCTCCTCATAATGAAGCATGGTGGCGGTTACATCATGCTGGGGGGAAACCTTTCTTCAACTGGCACTGGGAAGGGGGTCAGAATTTATTGAAAGGTGGTATGGTTTGTAATTACAAACATATACCTTAAATTTATTTTTTATTTTAGGTTTTAAAGAAATGTGGAGTGTAACAGAATCACTTATATTTGAATGAAGATTAAACACATGCTAGATTATATTATCTGTTTCATTAGGTGATGGAAGTATGGGTGTAATTCTTTGAATCTGATTAAACAGATCAACTCTACCGGTTAATCAAAGCCTTCAGCAGCATCAGATAAGCCAGAAGTGAATTAAAAGTTTGCAGTGCTGTATCTGTACTGGCCGGCAGATGGCGCATGTGCTCATAAATCCCTCCCGCCCTGATCCGGGAAAAGTCTGCTCCAATTATTTCCTTTTGCCAAAGCAGAAAAATTAAGTCAGGCGGGGAGAGGAAGCCACATTAAATCTGTGTTTCTGCACAACTGGCCCTGTGTCTCGTCTTTGGGATGGAAGATATCCCTTCTTTCTCTCTACTATAAGCATACATTTTTATTGTGTTACAAATATTTACGTCATGATCTATCAGTAAATTTCAAACGTGTACATTTTGCACCAGAATAGAAATAGACGCATGTTAATAAAAGGGTTTTATTCTGTGTGTTTGTGTATTAGTGTGTCTTCCTGCTCTGCTGCAAGTCAGACTAAAATAAAGCGTGATCCACTTCACGGGCCTCGCAGCAGTGTGGGAAATCACATTAACCCTCTGTGGTGTTGATGTGGCTGCAAATGATCTCTGGACAGCTTCCTGCCTGCAAAGCTCTGTATGCATTAGGGGGGTGTGTCAGGCAGAATGTTAAATTGTGTTTCAGTGTTTGTACATGTGATCAAGTATGCCTCCTCATTGGTACTTCCTGCCTTTCCCCCTCTATAAGCCCCCTAGAGGAAGGTGTGTGGTGTGCTTGAGTGTGAACAGAGAGTGAGAAAAGAAAGCGAAAGGCACTCTGGTCCCACTTACATCCTAAAATCAGAAATTATATCAATTATATTCTTAAATTCTTTACAACTTTTAAGTTTTTAAATATTCTGCAAAGCATTTCTTTCTTTTTAACACACTAATCACCCCCCCACCCCCACCCCCCAATGCAGAGCACACACCCTGTGTTGCAAAAAAAAAAAAAAAAAAATGTCTGCTTCTTTCACCTCTAGAGAAGAGAGCTCTAATGGTTCATTCTTCTTTATTAGCTGTGAGACTTTGAAGCTGTTTACATGTCTTATTTCAGCTAGATAAAGTCTAGTTTAATTTTCTGTTTGGTTCAGTTCAATGGCAGCAGGCTGAGAGAGAGAGAGAGAGTGCCCATCCCCCATGCACAGCAGAGAGTGTTTCTGCTGGAGTGAGATACAGAGGGGGTGGTAGAGGAGAGCAGAGCAGACAGGCAGGCAGGCAGGGGAGGGAACAGGAGGGAATGTGCATTGGTAGTCTCGCTTGCTGCAAAGCTTCCTCCTTGTGCTGTGGAAAAACCTCTGCTGTTTGCCTGGCCTTTCAAAATACTCTTGGAAACAGTTCTGATAAAGAACAAGAGCAACAAAAATGTTTAAAAAAAAGAGATTTGGTTGGGTTGTTAATTTATTTTTTTTCTCAACGAACAGATATGATTGATTCAAAATTGCTTTTCAGCATTTTTCTTTTTTTTTTTTTGCACAATTACAGATTGCTAAAAGAAATCTCTGACATTCCTTCTTGGTCTTGAAAATAATAAAATGTTTAACTTAACCATAACGGGCCTAATCACGGGCTGCTTACATGACATATATGCTACAACAAAGTGTAGATCCAGTTTTATAGGTTTGTAAAGAATGACAATACCGTTTCTATATTTTGGGTCTAATAAGTTACCAGAGAGAGTTCAACACACAACTAAGCTTGCTGTACTTTATAGAGCACAAAGTTAGAAAGCTGCTCGAAACATGAGGCTGTGCATGGCCAGTCAGCTGGCTGAAAGAGGACTTCTATGCTTCTTCCTTGCTTCAGAGAGAGAAAATAATGTGACGGATTTTATACCAAGACAGACTTCTTTTTCTGGTTCAGTGTCACCCTGAGCCAAACCGAGCACCAAGCTGTATGGGAATCTGTTTCCTCTTACCAAAAGCATTGACAATCATTAACAACATATTACACTTTAATAGTTTATACATATACACTTTTAGTATGTTTACTTTTTGCACTAACTTGTAAGGTATAGTCAACCTGAACACACCATAACAATCTCACACAAACCCAAACATACAGCTATGTTTTCAGGCTTTTTAAGGACATTTCATTGACATACTTTAATTTTACATGGTCTGACCCAGAACTAACCTTAACCATTACCGACGTATATATACTCCTAACCCTAGGTTAAACTGAATTAACACCTCAGTCCTAAATCTAACCCCAACGCAAAGAAGAGAACTTTACCATAGGGAGACCACATTATTGTCCCCATATGTACCTGTAAGTCCCCACAACGTAGGATGTCTAACAAAACACTGCACCCACATTGTAAGTAAAAACTTGGAGACTTTAACATCCATAATAAAATGCAACAAAAAAGACCTGGAATAAAGCAAAATTAAAACAAACAGATTCACAATGAAACATAAACATGACCAAATAATAACTGAATGAATCCCTTAGAGGAAATTCTTTTCTGGCAGTGCAATCACAAGTAAGATATAAGAATACAATACAATAAGGATGAGAGTAAAATAAGGATCACAGTAAATATAATCAATAGAATTTACAATTATTATGCTGCTCAGTACCAAATTACAATTATTGCACATGACCATGTTATTTTGCGTAGTGAAGTAATGAAATAAATGTGTTATTATAAAAAAATTATGTCATTAATAATGATAATATGAAACTATAATGTGTAAGACAGCTTGTGATACAGTCATACATGTTTTCTATATCACTCAGCAAGCAACACAAGTCTTGTTAGTTTTAACTAATCACTTTGGACAACCATGTTATAAAAAAAAATTAATGGAGTACAAAAAATAATGAGATGCCAGGTGAGTTCAGTTTGAGAGGAAACCAGTACACTCAAAACCAGCAGATGCAACAGTTATGAAATGATGAAAACACGTGTAAGACAGACTGATACTCATACCCTCTGTCACTGTGACTTTTAAGTGTTTCAGAGCTTGAGAGGTTTTTTAAACATCACACACCTGTGTATGAATCTATGCTTTGTTTCTCTCAAAGGCTATTTTCAATAAATTTTTTGTTTTACCCTCCTTGAATGATCACTCCATAATGGAAATACAGATATGGAATACAGATTAGAAGAATTGATAGCCAACACTTTTGATTTTTAAATTGAAACACAATTAAAAAGAATCACAAGATCAGATGCAACCTACATGCAACAGAACAAAAAACATAAAAAAAAAAAAACTGCTAAAATACAACAAAGTACAATTTGAAACAGAAAAGCAACCCTGCCTGTTACAAAGGATACATCATGTGCAGAGACATTTCCTCATGGTCAGGGCCAGTCTTTAGTCAGAGCTTAGCAGCATAACATGTAACATATATAGCATAGCAGCACACACATATACACACACACACACACACACA